>NC_081219.1:1357500-1657500 GCF_902713425.1 Acipenser ruthenus
GAAAGAGAAGGAGAAGGAGAAGGAGAAGAAGGCGAAGGCAAAGGAGAAGGAGAAGGCGAATTAGAAGGTGAAGGAGAAGGAGAAGGAGAAGGTGAAGGAGAAGGAGAAGGAGAAGGCGAAGGAGAAGGCGAAGGAGAAGGAGAAGGAGAAGGTGAAGGAGAAGGAGAAGGTGAAGGAGAAGGTGAAGGAGAAGGCGAAGGAGAAGGAGAAGATGAAGGAGAAGGAGAAGGAGAAGGAGAAGGTGAAGGAGAAGGAGAAGGTGAAGGAGAAGGAGAAGGAGAAGGCGAAGAAGAAGGAGAAGAAGAAGGAGAAGGTGAAGGAGAAGGAGAAGGAGAAGGAGAAGGTGAAGAAGAAGGCGAAGGAGAAGGCGAAGGAGAAGGAGAAGAAGAAGGAGGAGAAGGAGAAGGCGAAGGTGAAGGTGAAGGAGAAGAAGAAGGAGAAGGAGAAGGTGAAGAAGAAGGAGAAGAAGAAGGAGAAGGAGAAGGAGAAGGAGAAGGTGAAGGCGAAGGAGAAGGAGAAGGCGAAGGCAAAGGAGAAGGAGAAGGCGAAGGAGAAGGAGAAGGAGAAGGTGAAAGAGAAGGAGAAGGAGAAGGAGAAGAAGGCGAAGGCAAAGGAGAAGGAGAAGGCGAATTAGAAGGTGAAGGAGAAGGAGAAGGAGAAGGTGAAGGAGAAGGAGAAGGAGAAGGCGAAGGAGAAGGCGAAGGCAAAGGAGAAGGAGAAGGAGAAGGTGAAGGAGAAGGAGAAGGTGAAGGTGAAGGAGAAGGTGAAGGAGAAGGCGAAGGAGAAGGAGAAGATGAAGGAGAAGGAGAAGGAGAAGGAGAAGGAGAAGGTGAAGGAGAAGGAGAAGGAGAAGGAGAAGGCGAAGAAGAAGGAGAAGAAGAAGGAGAAGGTGAAGGAGAAGGAGAAGGAGAAGGAGAAGGTGAAGAAGAAGGCGAAGGCAAAGGAGAAGGAGAAGGAGAAGGAGAAGGAGAAGGTGAAGGAGAAGGTGAAGGAGAAGGTGAAGGAGAAGGCGAAGGAGAAGAAGATGAAGGAGAAGGAGAAGGAGAAGGAGAAGGTGAAGGAGAAGGAGAAGGTGAAGGAGAAGGAGAAAGAGAAGGTGAAGGAGAAGGCGAAGGCGAAGGCGAAGGAGAAGGTGAAGGAGAAGGAGAAGGAGAAGGTGAAGGAGAAGGAGAAGGAGAAGGAGAAGGCGAAGGAGAAGGAGAAGGAGAAGGAGAAGGCAAAGGAGAAGGAGAAGGAGAAGGAGAAAGAGAAGCAGAAGGTGAATGTGAAGGAGAAGGTGAAGGAGAAGGAGAAGGCGAAGGCGAAGAAGAAGGAGAAGGTGAAGGAGAAGGAGAAGGAGAAAAAGAAGGAGAAGGTGAATGTGAAGGAGAAGGAGAAGGAAGTCAGTCATGCTTTTTGGACTCCAGTAAGGGGTTTGCAGGAGTAAACAACACGCACACTGAACAGAAAAGAAACACGGGAAGCATTCAGAAGTGGATAAAGAATCGCTTGAGAAACAAGGGAAGGACCATTTTCTGTCACTGTTAGACAACGAATACTAAACCTTTGGCAAATTTTAGTAAAAGAAGGAACAAGTTATTGTTTCAGCAAATTAAAACATTGCTTATAAAATCTACTGAATACATTTTTAGTGTATTATAATAATGTGTATGTTCAATAATGAAATGTAATAAGAATAAAGATAATTATAATTTAAGGTTTTAGGTATTAAGTGTACAATTTAGATTTAAAGTTTCTGGAATAGTAGCTTTAAATATTAGTTAGTTTTATATTGTCTTTTCAATTAGACCCTGACCCCCTTGTGGCTTTTAGTCGAAATTGATTTCTGCTGTAGTGTTGTTCAGTATTGTGTTTTGGAAAATAAAAACATTTGATGTTTGCTGTTGTGGTCCCTCCTCTCTCACTGTCCAGTGGTCTGGGTGGTCACCTCGAAGAGTCCCCATGTGACACGTGTGTGTGTGTGTGTGTGTGTGCACTGTCCAAGACAATCGTTGTCTCGTCATGCTGTCCGCATCTCATTAAGTCTACAGCTCGAAGGCACTTGAAGAATTAAATGCCAAGGAGATAAACAGGTGTGCTTCTGTGCTATGCAGCAGCAGAACGAGAAAGAAAAAAAAAACAACACATTATAAAGTAAGAAAAATCCCTGCAGTGATAATATCCCTGTGTATCATTCAAATAGGGTTTAGAATCACTGGCTTGAACACTTAGCGCTGCCCTGTACAATATATACATAGCAACATATGTATTCATATTTACAATAAGCTTTATCACTGCTATACAGTATTTACCCCATTATTCCTATCAGTAAGTGCTATTTGAAATATAATGTAACTAAGATGGGTGCATCCAATTCAAACACTAGTGTTACCTGAGACTATTTAAAGACAAATCGTTTTATTTTGTTTTTCATTATAATCTTAACAGAGTTGCGGCAATTCTATTACTTGCATCAAAGAAATGCATTTAATATCTACTGTGATATTGTAGCGACGCACAGGTTTCCTTGAACAAATAAACTACAATTGAATTGTGACATTGATTCATGATTGCTTGCCTTGGTTGAACAGCAGCTGTTAGAGATTTTAAGAAACAAGGCTACAGATTGACTGACACCAATTGATCTTTGTTTAAATAGCAATACAATATGACACAGAATTTCCCTTCCTTGCTTTCCAGCCCACGGAGGAAGCAAGGCTGCTATCAGCTGTCAGAGGTCAACTGAAGCCTCCAGACGTGAATCACTGAGAGGGATGTACCAGTGTAAATGAGGCAGGGGGGTGGCAGAAGCAATTGGGGGAAACTATTGTAATAGGGGAACTTCAAAGGTGTCTCAATCTGACCACATGTCCTGGTTCTCCATTGTAAGCAGATTACCCATTTAATGCATTCCCCGAGGAGTTTGGCAATGTACTTGCAAGTTGCCCACAGTGTTTAATTAACTCCTATTTTTTTGACAAGTATAACGTAACATCTCCCTACTATAATTCAAGGTGTATTTTATGCCCTCTAAAATGATTTATTGCTCAGTTTAGTAACTGGAATATAGCGGGACCTAGCTCAAGGTCAAAGGAAAACTTCAGAAGGGAATGAAACCATTTTAACGGTGTGATTACCTCCTGGAATTCTGTTGCAAACTGGCTCTTCCGAACGACCTATAGAGACGGTTCCTTGTAATTTGTGCAGTCTGGGATACTAAAGTAGCTGCCAGCCAAGCTCCGATTATTAGTCCTCTATCACAGTCCAGTCTGTCCTGTCCATCGTGACAAATGAGCTATAGCTCATTTAGATAAAAGTGTATATAAAACGACAGTATGTTTTACTACCCTACAAGTATTAGGGCACCAAGTGTATTGTATATATCAAAGTATTGGTTTTACACTTAAGTACATATGCCAAAATATAATAAAGACAAATGTATAATATATTATAATATATGAAATACCCAGCTATTGATGTGATACTGAAATGTCTTTGTATTAGATGGAAAAGCCGTTACAATTAGCTATAATGTTTAATTATTCTTATTTAACTATTATAACATATATATTTTTATATATATATATATATATATATATATATATATATATATATATATATATATATATATGGTATAGGGTGCTGTGTAAGATAGTGATTTTCATCGACTCGAGGTCAGAGCCACCAGTAAGCCCACTCATGTCAAAGCCTGGATATCAGCTTGTATCGTAAAGCATGCAGTACTATATTATACATTTTTATACTATAGATAATTTGTTAAAACTGATTGTATTTCTGTCTGGAGTTTGCATGGAGATAATACATGCATGTGTAATTCAGAAGACTCGCTGCAGTAAGAATCTATTGCACTTCACAAAGCATCTACTATACCTTAGAGCAGGACTGTGTGTGATGAACCCTCATTGCTCTCCCTGCATTGTCAGTGATAGTGGTATTGCACACTGGAGGAAGAGACTGGAGACTGTGTGTGATGAACCCTCATTGCTCTCCCTGCATTGTCAGTGATAGTGGTATTGCACACTGGAGGAAGAGACTGGAGACTGTGTGTGATGAACCCTCATTGCTCTCCCTGTGTTGTCAGGGTGGAGGTGGTATTGCACACTGAAGGAAGAGACTGGAGACTTTCTTCTAACCACCTCAGGTCTAGATAGCAACAAGAACAAATCAAAGAACTCTAGCTGTTTTAACAACAGTGAACTGGCTAACCTGGGAACTGCCAAGCAATGCTTGTGTATTAACCCTGTATCGCCGCATGATGCTTTCAGGCACCATTCTATTTTGTTCTTTATTTTTATTTTGTTTTACTGCAACTGTTGGTTTCTGACTCCTCTTGTAAGGTGTATCTGTGAGGGAGCCAGAAACCTCTGTTTGGGGAATATCACTGTAAAGTATGGTTATAATACAGTGCAACGAAAATGATTCAGACAATTTTAATTTAAACTGCAAGTTCCTGTGACATTGGTTTGTCTCTTGAATTGTATCATGACGATGCACAGCATCCACTGAAAACCAATAAATGAAATCCAAGAGGATATGCTATTGTGAGGTTGGTGGAAAAATACAAAAAAAACAATCCTAGACATAATAAATCTTACACTTTAAATGGGTCATAACCAAGTCTTTATAATAACAAACAAGCAAAAAAAAAACAATTGCTTTGCCTCAGTAGTGGTGACAAAACTACTCAAATACTAAAATATGGAGAAAAGAATGCAAGGCACTGTATCTTCTGCTGTAATACCTCACAACAGGGCTGCTATAAGGGGATATGGGCAATTACATTGCTTTTAGGCACTGGAAGCCGTTAATTGATTCATTTTCATAACTGGTGAAAATCATACATTCTAGGTAACCTTGTGTCTATACATGTTTTAAATACACATTTCCTACATGCTGATAAACATTGTACTTTTATTTTTAGGTACCGGTATATGTAATGTTTTGTATTTTTTATTATGTGTGTGTGTGTGTGTGTGTGTGTGTGTGTGTGTGTGTGTGTGTGTGTGTAGTAACTATGGACTGGAGAGGAGGGCTATAGTGGAAAGTTATTGTTCCGAGGGAAAACTATTGTTACTGACAGGGAGCTTTAATGCCTGAAGCCACAGGCTTAGGCATTGCACCCTGGAGGTAACAATAGTCTTCCCGAGGGGCATTTAATTTTCCACTATTAGTTGAGTCTGCAGTATATATTTAATATATGAGTCAGTCAAAATAATGAGAGGCAAGGTTGGATAGTAAAGATGACTTTATATACTGTAAAACCATAAATATTTGACAGCCTTTTATTATGCATTTTCACTTGTGAAAAAAAAAAAGTAATATACTACTACTAGTGCAACAGGTCACCAACATTCCTGGAGCAAAATAGGTTTTATGGGCGTGGTTCGAAAATATTTATGGATTTAAAGTATTTTGTTTAAATATAGCTGATACAGCATAAGTAAATTTTCTTTTTTCTTTTGTATTATGCTTTATAATTCATTTTCTGTTGTCACAGCATCGCCGTTTGGTAGTTTTTTCATTCAGCCATTTTATCTTGTTGTTAGGAGTGGAGGTGGAGGGTGTTCCTTTGAAAAGGGGCGGGACTGACAGTGATGTGAACCAATCACATGGCAGATGGAGACTATTGCGCGATGGTGTAAGGATGTTAGGGCAATAGTTCAATCTATTGTTCCTCCTATGATGAGGTTTTAAGCAATCACAGGTCAGAATTTTCAACTACGGACTATATATAGGAGACTCTGTTTTCCGATGGTTAAAAAAAGGGCTTGTAGCCAGGAGGTCCCTGGTTCAAGTCCTGGCTCACTCACTGACTCATATTCTAAGCTTATGTATTGTTTGGAATGTTCATTTCTTGTTCTTATTTCATATTTTCTGATTGATATTGATATTAGTATTATTAATTAAATAAATTATTATTATTAATAATAATAATAATAATAATAATAATAATAATAATAATAATAATAATAATAATACCTCTCGTTTGCATCATTTTAATATCCTAACACACTGTGGACCCACCGCTCTGGACAGGGAGTGCATCTACAGTGTGGTGGTGGCAGGGTAAAATCCAAAGTGAAAACAAAGTCTGGAAAAATACAGATCAATAATAAGGAACATGCAACAAAGTTGGTAAGGTTTGTTTACCTCTTCAACACTGTTTGGGAAGTGTTTTGCTTTTAACCTTGTACTTGAGCATCAGATATACCCTAGATTCTTCTAGTGTGGAGCCAGGCGATAACAGAAAAGTTCAAATCTCCCTTTATTCATCACACCTGTCGAAAGGATGATGGAATTTATAATTTTTATTTTTAAGATGAGTTTGCCAGGGGACAAAAAGGGCATATTCTTCATCTTCCACTGGCGCTGTACCACCCATGACAGTTTGAAAATACTGCTGCCCTTGTGAAGTTGCCTGCTCAGTGTTTATTAATGACCAGTGCACAATATGAATTATACATTGGGTGCTATGAAAATATTTACTCAAATTGTTCTAATTACATTGTGCTGTATACTGCGGCATACACAAATACCATTATAAATCATCTTAGAATAATTTACTCAAATCTCCAGACAGACTCTGGACAAGGTTGCTCGTTTTCTCCCCTATTATTTACCTTGGTGATGGAGCCATTAGCTGAGAACATTGCGTTTAGAAAAATGATCAAAGAGATAGCATATGTCATTAAAATGCACAAAGTGGGGTTGTATGCCTGATATACTCATATTTCCCAGTGTTTCATCCTTCCTGTTTAGGCTGCGATGGACAAGACATTTGCTGGGTCAGGATAAAGACTTGAGGAGGATCTGAGAAGCGTTTCAGTCGTCCTTGACTGGTGCAGCAGACCCTCTCCTTTTAAAATACTCACCACAGGAATATAATTGGGAATAGCATCTAGTGATGTAGTATCCCAATGTGATGCAGTATTCTAGCTCTTCAATGTTTTGACAAGAGGGCTCTTCAATGCATACATGACGCGTGGTCTTACCAGGCCATACCAATTTCATTTCTATAGCTTCTTTAATGTGCAAGCATCCCAGGACAAAAATAAACAGCAAACCAAAAGAGCTCCAAACTGCTCGCTAGTGAAAGGCCAAATCAAAGAAACATGTTTTAAGCTTAGATGTAATGATACTCATTGAGTCAGCCATTGCACCACAGGGTTCCAATCAAGTTCTTGGAATTACCAAGAGCCCACCAGATTTCAAAACATGAGCTGGTTTGTAGAGTAAGTAACTCAGGCAGTGCCAGTACCATGAATAAGTGAGAAGTGGGTGTTTTAAAATCAATAAGAGGCTTCACTGGGAAACTAATGTAGTGACCTTAAAACTGGGGAAATATGGAAAATAAACAGATTGTGTGTAAGTATTATTGCTGTGGCACCTTGACATGAATGTATGTTAAACATAATGGTAACCCACAATAGTGTGCAAACAATACACTGCTTCTTTATGATCATGTAGAGCCCCAATTTAAAATACAGAGGCAGAATGGAACTGCTGTGTCTAATCTGAATATATTTTTAGCAGTCTGCTTCAGAAGACATTGATGACAGTAAAGCTATGTTTCCATCTGCCGCTGGGATTGACATACAGGAGGATTTGAAATGAGGCTCGTTCATGTCCATCAGCAGCAGGTTATGAGCAAATCCGTTTCAAGTGGGACTATGTCTGCCACAGTTAGGATTGCGGGCTGGCAGAGCTCAATCTCTCCAGGTCGTGCTGATGAGGAGGCTAACTCACGAGCCGCCATTCTGAAGGACACAAGAGATTTTAAATCTCTGACTGCAGAAAAAAACATGTAGGCTGGACATGAAGGGAAATAGTGGAGGTTGATTGAACAATAGGAAAAATACAAAAACATGATACATACTGTACACTTTAGTGTAACGTACAGTTACAGATTGGATTGTAGATTGTAGATTGCAGACAGAGGGACCTGGCACCAGTGTTATAATGCAAATGTAGAGTATGAACATTTAAACACATTTTAAAAACATCTTGAAATATACTGTCATTTCTATAATAATCACTTTAACCCATTTGAATTGTACAGTACTGTTTCTGATATCCTCGCCGTCTGTCACCATGCTCTTAGACAGTAGCAATCATTGTAAATGATGTAGTTATTAACATTGAAATGCTGTTAAATGTTCAGCAGTCAAGCTAGCATTGCTGTAAAAATCCTATATTGTTTTGGGGTGGTGGTGGAGGGTTCACCCAGCTATCCTCAACATGTATTTGTAATACTTTTTATAAAGATAGAAAAACAAATGAGAGGCAAAACAAATTCTCATGATGAGCATTCAATTGTAGAAGAATAGCACATTACTGTTTCTAGTTTAAGTTTAGTATGGAAATGTCAAGCTATGGACTCATATATTTCTCGTGGTTTTCCTTGTTTTAAGGGCAGCCAATGAAAACACTTTTGAAAAGAAAAATGCTATTGAAGTTGATTCCAACTTGACAGGGAAATTATCATCTTGGCAAAATATTGCAGTCCATCTTTACTGTCTCTAAACTGTACATTACTTTAGTCAAAGACATTAAAAAAAAACACCAAAAAAGACACATCCATTATTCCAGTGCTTAAAAATGAAGTGGCCGCTAGGCAAGCAAGTCCCTTGGTAAAATAAAATGCATTGATAAGTACAGGCTACACTTACCTTTGAAAGACAAAACCTCTCCTTTAGGTAATGTCAATCAAAATAGTTTTAATCAGGATCAAATCAAATCCAAAGACAGTACAGGACGCAATCACAGGATAGATAATACTGTACGCAAAGATACAGGTCTCAGCAGGTAGAATCTTGAGCAACAAAACTGCATGTAAACCTGCAGGTCTCAGCAGGTGGTCTTCGAGCCCCCCACCCTGGCCTCAAGATGTTGTCTGAGCTGCCAAGGTGACAGAGATGGCATGCCTGCACCCTCATGGCATCAGAGAGTTTGTTTCTGAGCTGGTGTCAGTGTAGATGTAGTTTTCTAAGCTGCCATGGCAAAGAGATGCTATGTCTGAGCTGGTGTCAGTGTAGATGTAGGTTTCTGAGCCCTGAAACATTAGTTACAGACATTAATATACTAGGCAAGTTACATCCCACTAGAGAGCAGCTTGCTCTCTCCAGGACTCGAATGTTGGTTGTGTCCAGCTTGCAGATACATGCAAGTATATATATATATATATATATATATATATATATATATATATATATATATATATATATATTTCTTTGTGACAAGAGGTAGGCTGTCTTGCTACACAAAAGATTAAAATAGGGCAACATTGTGTGGTGGGCAACAATGGCAATGAGAGGGGAGACATGTCTGGCAAACAATGTGCTGATTGATTTATATAAAAGGCCATCAAGAGTGGGTGCGTACCATTGAAAATATGTTAATCATTTCAGGACAAGCAATCGCCACCTCTTCAAGACAATGGCTGTGAGGCCGCCTTAGCACCTCTCCTAGGAACCACATTATGTGGTTTACAATTCCCCCAAAATACAGTCTGGCTCCATGACTGCAAAGCATAGTCTATAATAATTGAAACCGTACAAAAATATCCTTACACCCCGTGTGACAGGATGGTCAAGTGGTGACATCAGGCCAGACTGCAGGTAATAAAAAACACTGACCGGGAGGTACTGCAGGCAAAAGGTGCTACGCGCCACTTATTTTAAATAATACAAAAATAAAATAAATATTTAAACACAAAACACTGCTCACAGAGCAAAATAAAAGTTTAAACTAAATAGTCACGAACACCAAAACAACCCTTACGGTCCGGCTGGGCAGTAGCCTTCACTGATCCCTTAAGTTTCGTTTGTGTTTACTTTATTTTAATTTTCTCCTTGCTCTCGTTCCTCCTCTCAAACACCCACCCCCTGAGTGCAGAGAGCTGCAGGCTTTTATTTACTGTGGCCCAATGATCTCATTACCCCTTAGCCACAATCTGCACAAGGTTTTTAATTATTCCTGGCAGAGGACGAGTACCCAACCTCGCCTCTGCAGGAACACATTTTAAATAAAAACAACACAATAACAAAACACGCAGCGCTTCGCTGTCATATATAAATACATAAATAACTCATAACAAACAAATACAGAACAATTACCTGCACAGGGGCGGAGGGGGAGACCCTGTTCTAAAAATAAATAAACAAATACATGTACATGGCTCCTCGCCCTGTTACACCCACCCCCCCCCCCTTTTTTTTTTTTGCGGAGCAACTGTGGAGCCTGTGGATGGCATACTACAAATACACCGTCAAAACCACTTCCACTGAGCCAATACTTCCTGAAACCATATTGATGAAGGTCTAAAAGTAAATGACCATTACATAAAGAATACCATGCTTTGGGTTTAGATTTACATAAAGAATAATATTTTTGCAAACAGTGATCTTAATTACAAGGAGGATTGAGAGCATGCTTTGTACTGCATTGCAGTCAATGTGCCAATAGCTCCTCCTGGGATCACCAGCACATTGCACTCATTGCAGTCTACTGTCTGCATGTATTTACAGGATCTGTTGTACAATTTAGCTGGCTTTAAGTTATTTATGACCTGTTGGCTGCCAAAAAATGAGAGTTATGTTTGGAGACATTTTGAGGCGGCTGTAGACAGGATTCTGTGTTAGCTTGGGGGATGAAACTGTCTGTGGTGATTGTCAAGTTCTAACAGAGTAAGAATATCACGTATCATTGTTGTCATGTTCCATTAGTTCTCAGCCTAACAAAAAATATAACAACAATTTTCTGATATATGTTTACTTATGAAACAGATTTGCATTGGGAGGTGGGAAGTTAGAAGGCATTGAAACTTGGTCCTTGTCCAATATTTGGGGGTCCGGCTTGGCCTGTAACCCAGCTCTTAAACCACATTAGTACCTGCCATGGGAGTGGGGTTCAAAGTGCTTTGAAATCTACTTACTATCAAGGAAATATTGGAAGTAGGTGAAGTAGCAGAACTCATGAATAGGAATTACAATGAATACAATTAGACTGGATTGTAGACTGCAGGTGGATCTGGTGCCATGGTAGCTGGCAGATGGTAGCATTGTCACAGGGTGACAAACACATTTATTTATATGATTTTGTTGATCACTGTTTAACTATGTGTCACTTTGTATTATTTTTTCACATTATATATGCTTGTTTTATGAATGTGTGCGTGTGTGTTTTGATTTGGGCAGCAGTGTGGAGTAGTGGGGCAGCAGTGTGGAGTAGTGGTTAGGGCTCTGGACTCTTGACCGGAGGGTCGTGGGTTCAATCCCTGGTGGGGGACACTGCTGCTGTACCTTTGAGCAAGGTACTTTACCTAGATTGCTCCAGTAAAAACACAACTGTATAAATGGGTAATTGTATGTAAAAAAATAATGTAATTGTATGTAAAAAATAATGTGATATCTTGTAACAATTGTAAGTCGCCCTGGATAAGGGCGTCTGCTAAGAAATAAATAATAATTTTGTATTTGCACGGAATATGTTTGTAGTGTCACCCTTACCCAGAACACAACCCCAGCTGACTTGTGTTAGCTATCACTGAGATTGGACAAGACCTGGCAGGTGATTAATGAACCTGCAATTTAAAGAGCAAGCAGGGAGGAACACGACAGAGAAAGTCTGAGGAGAAAGGAGAGTGGAAGATAGCAGAAAAGCAGCAGGAAAACAAGGAGCACAGAACCTCAGAGAAACAGATGGTGGAAAATGAGTAGAGCGAAGGACAGAGCCAGGACTGACAATAGAGGTAAAGGCTATTGTGCGGTATTAGTGCTGGGAGGCTATAGGGTTTGCCAAGTCACGTCTTCTACGGGGGATGGGAAGCTAATTGGCTATGTATTGGCTCTCCTTATGAAGGGCCAGCAATTGTGGGAACAGGAAGATCGTGGCTTGAGTGCCTTTGCCTACCAGACGGTAAGGTAAAACAGCCTTAGTCTGCATGCATATAGAGTAGACCATTGTCGCGGCTTCTCGTCATGTAATGTTTTGTCTGACTTTTTGCTGTTATATTGTATTAATAAACTTTTACAAGATAAGCGCTTGGTTGTGTTCCTGTCCAGGCTGGGGGAGGGTTTGAAGTGGTGTGGCTCCCCTACAGAGTACTTCTCGAACCTGTGCTTATTTGGGAATTGTAAATTACAATGGTCTCTTTTATTATTTTGCACGGTTAAATTCCGTGCTGGTGTAGTGAGGCTACTTTATTATATTTTTAAAATCTTGTTAAAGATTTAGCAATTTATTTATTGACACCGCTCTATTAAGGCCAGTCAAAATATGATCTTAATCGGGAGGTGGTCCTACTATCTTTTAGTAAGTTTTCAGTTTCAATTTTTGTTGTGCTAATGAGTTTTACTGTGATAAAGTTTTCAGAGCGTTTTCCAGAAATAAGTTGGTAGTTTTACAGCACGTTGCTCTCAATAGAGCAGTAGTTTAACAGAGGTTTCATCCATTTTGGACTCGATACTGAATACAGGGCTGGCATTCATTTTGAATGTGCCTTTACATGGCTGTCAATAGAAGCTCATCGGGACTGTATACAAGTTACTGTGTGAGGTGCCCTTAAAGCAAGGCTTTACTGGATTGTAATAAGCATTCTGGCAGTCATAGTGGCCACAAGTAACTACATTAGAAGCAGCTAAGGAGGGGAAAGGAGCCTGAGATGATTCACAAAGGGCAGAAAAAGCTGCCATGTTTTGTATTTGTTCTCTTTGGACCCCCCTTTGAATCAAACCAAACTAAATAAGGTTTCTAGGATTGCAAAAGCCAGGGTAGAATTAAGCCTCTTTCTGTTTAGTCAAGATTATGAATTTCAATGCTGCTCTTTATCTCCTCGCCTTGGGATGTCTCGTGTGAAAGATGCTATAGAAATATTAGATCATTTATGACAAGATGATTGAGATGATAGATTGTATCTATAAATAGGTGCGCTCCATTGCTCAACACAGTTGAAAGACCACACATTATCCTTTATTGCGAATCACAGTGCCAAAACCCTTACAATTATTCACTTCCCTGCCAGTTAATAGGCTTGTCATTTATTAAGAATCTGGTGTTATGCCATCTTGGTAGACTGTCGTATCTTTTGTTCTGCTATTACTTACATTCATTGTATATGTGTCTGCAGCACACGTGTCTTGTTATATGTGCAAGACTTGTAGAAGTCCAGCTCTTTAATTTTAATAGAGATTTGTTACTATCTTACTATTCATTTCTTTCTGAATCTTGCAGAGTGGTTTCGGAAAACCTAGAGTTGTCTTACAAGCTAATAGGGAAGGAGATGGAGTGGGTGCAGGCTTCATTATTTTGATTAAAGCACAAGGTGGAGAATACATGTGGACTGAAAATCCAGCCTTTTCAGCAAGACAATAAAAATAAGGTGAGAGTGCTAATGAAAGTCAAGGAAAATAGTCCAGAAAATGTTCATAATGGATCACATACATAATTAGAGAAAAAAATTACTTTATTAAACAAATAACTTTTTTGTACTTGTCAGAGCTTCTTTTAGTTTATCTGGACAGTGCATATATTTGAATGGAGCAATATGACTGAATTGTCCGTGTCCTGGTTTGTTGTTGTTGAAAGGTTCTGAGCTCCAGTCGAGCTGACACACTGTTATTGGTTTGCTTTCATCGGTGCAAAGTATTGATTGGCTGGATCTGGTGGACAATAAAATACATTTGGGCCAATTGTGTCTTTGTTTAGTGTTTGTTGTCCAATGAACTGAGTTTTCATTACTGCAAGTCAAAATGAAAAAGCTGGCACTTGCGCGGATTGATTTGAAGTTTGATTCACAGTTGATGCCGTGACATTCCAATGGGCATCTACTGTCTGATAGAAGCCCTCTGGAGCTGGTAGCTGATTGGCTGATGGTACGGAATAGTTTTCTAATAATGATTAAAACAGGAATTACATAGAAATAAATAAGATAGTGTGACAGGCTAGCTGCAGGGATGACGTCAGGCCAGAAAGAATCGCACAGACAGTACTGGAGTTGAAACTAAAAACGCGATGGCTGCGCTCAGGAGGTTTAATAAAGAAACACAAGTTTTAAACAGAAAACAGGACACGGCACTTGAAGCCAAATAAAACAGACAAACAAAACGGATTAACACTAAACAAACACTGGACGGACAGACGAACAAACACGGTGAGTCTAAACACTTATTATTATTATTATTTTCGTTTATTTTACCTCCTCTCCACACCCGTTCTCCACTCACCGAACACAAAACCCCGAGTGAATTAAATGTGCATCTATATATACAATTGTGCTGGGATTCAATTACCAATTAATTATTCACTTGAATCCCAGCACGTGAACTAATCCGTGAAAACCCTGTGTTCACATATTAAAGTACTTTAAATGCACATGAAGTGAAGTGCAATCCACGTGCCTAAATACAATTAACATTTTAAATAACTCGTGCTGCACACACCCATTTATATCCCGTGCAGCCATATCTATACACCAACATTAACACACCACATGCAACATACAACACAGAAATGCACACAGGGGAGGCACACATTGCCACAGGTACCCAAAAAATTCTGGTTTCCCGGTCTAAGGTTAAGGTAATGAAATGAAAGAATGCACAATTTCTTGGTAATATCTAAGTCTAATTCAAAGAAATTCTTTCTAGGGTAACACAAAGCAACACACAAACAAACAACACAAATATGCGTGCAAAAAGAGCAAAATTTATTAAACTACTTCATAATCAATATGCACATATTAGCATGAAATAGAATAAATATGTTGGTAACCAGGAAACGTACATTTAAAAACGGAAACTGTGTTAAAGATACATATGTGCTTACTCCAGAATGAGAAGCGAATGGTTATGTGTGTTTTTTTTTTTTTGCAGATTTCTTAAGGACAGAGAAGATGGTTCTAAATTAGCCTTCTACTGCACTGTACCATTTACTGGTGTTTTTGCCAGCCACATTAAGTTTGCTCTGAATATCTTCCCTCACACTGTAACAGTGGGAGTTTCGGAGCTCTAATTAATCTTGACAGATAAGGGGGTTGTATTAGAAGCTGCATTGCTGTGTAGTGTTTGATAAAACTAAATGAACCCATTATAAAAAGTCAGCTACATTAATGGAACAGACCATGCCATGGCAGATAAAGCAGTCCCTGCTGGTGTTCCTTTTTAGTTATGGCACTGCCTTTGAAACCCTACCAAATTATCAAAAAGAAGGCAGTGCCCAGCTTTAGTTATGAAACTGCCCAAATCCCTAAATGCAGAACAAAATGGTGGCTCACCTGGTAAAGGCAGGACCGTGTGATGTGATAGAGTGAGGAGAACACATCCATATGATGTGATAGAGTGAGGAGAGTGCAGCGGTATGATGTGATAGAGGAGAGCATAGCCGTATGATGTGATAGAGTGAGGAGAGTGCAGCCATGTGATGTGATAGAGTGAGGAGAGTGCAGCCATGTGATGTGATAGAGTGAGGAGAGCGCAGCCGTGTGATGTGATAGAGGAGAGCGCAGCAGTGTGATGTGATAGAGGAGAGCGCAGCCATGTGATGTGATAGAGTGAGGAGAGTGCAGCCATGTGATGTGATAGAGTGAGGAGAGTGCAGCCATGTGATGTGATAGAGTGAGGAGAGTGCAGCAATGTGATGTGATAGAGGAGAGTGCAGCCATGTGATGTGATAGAGTGAGGAGAGTGCAGCCATGTGATGTGATAGAGGAGAGTGCAGCCATGTGATGTGATAGAGTGAGGAGAGTGCAGCCATGTGATGTGATAGAGGAGAGTGCAGCAGTGTGATGTGACAGAGGAGAGCGCAGCCATGTGATGTGATAGAGTGAGGAGAGTGCAGCCATGTGATGTGATAGAGGAGAGTGCAGCAGTGTGATGTGATAGAGGAGAGTGCAGCCATGTGATGTGATAGAGTGAGGAGAGTGCTGCAGTGTGATGTGATAGAGGAGAGTGCAGCCATGTGATGTGATAGAGGAGAGTGCTGCAGTGTGATGTGATAGAGGAGAGTGCTGCAGTGTGATGTGATAGAGGAGAGCGCAGCCATGTGATGTGATAGAGTGAGGAGAGTGCTGCAGTGTGATGTGATAGAGGAGAGTGCAGCCATGTGATGTGATAGAGGAAAGTGCTGCAGTGTGATGTGATAGAGGAGAGTGCTGCAGTGTGATGTGATAGAGGAGAATGCTGCAGTGTGATGTGATAGAGGAGAGTGCAGCCATGTGATGTGATAGAGTGAGGAGAGTGCTGCAGTGTGATGTGATAGAGGAGAGTGCAGCCATGTGATGTGATAGAGGAGAGTGCTGCTGTGTGATGTGATAGAGGAGAGTGCTGCAGTGTGATGTGATAGAGGAAAGTGCTGCAGTGTGATGTGATAGAGGAGAGTGCTGCAGTGTGATGTGATAGAGGAGAGTGCAGCCATGTGATGTGATAGAGGAGAGTGTAGCCGTGTGATGTCAGAGAGAGGACAGTGCAGGTTCTCGCTGTAACAAGTTGCCCATCCTTGCTGAGTATTCCACAGGGAGCACTGCATTGTCTCTGCAGGGAATGTTTCTCTTTACTGCTCTACAGCACACCCTACTGGTCAGGCCCCAGTGAGCTGAGAGCACACACCTGCAGGGCTGCAACAAGGAAAGCCTCGGCATGGCTTTGGAAGTATCATTTTATATATCATTTCAGGGGGAAGGTCGAATATAAATGTTCCCATATGTCCTCTGCATTACTTGTTTTAGGTTCTGGAGTGTACTTGAAGTGTAATTATCTTATCTCTCTTGACAAGAATGCTGAGTTCTGACCTTGTCTGTACCTCATATTTAGAAGATCTTTTTTTTGTGACTAACAAGTATTCTGTGTCATTCTGAAGGAGAGACAGTGCAGAGTCACTTTCTAGTAAAATAAATGGCACTTGTCATTTATCCTAAGGGGTCAATGACAAGAGAGCCATCTGTTCTTTTAATAGCAGACAAGGCACTTCTAGAAATGTACTTTTCTAATGACTCTTCTCTAAATTCACACGGTGTACTACTTTTTTTTTTTTTTTTACCAGTTTATAAGCATTTGTCTGTCATGTGGAAAGATATATCCCAAGGGAATTATTTAAGACCCCATTGTGGAGCAGATTAAAAATTAAGAATATAACATAGCATTACACATCCCCACACATTGCTACAACTGTTTAAATAACTTATCTGTAATTTTTCTTTTCATTGTTAACATCCTGACAACTTTTTACACTTACAACTTTAACACTAGAACTACCGGAGCTGTCATTTTGTCCGATCGCAGTTTTTAAATGCATTTTTCTTCACTGATTTGGCAACTAGGCGCCTGTGCTTTTTTTGCTTTTCCTAAATATATGTATTAAACATCTCAATAGACCCAGCATCAGTAGACCCAGTGTTGCAGAAACTTATGGAGATATAATACGTTATACCTAGAACTACCGGAGCGGTCATTTTGCCTGTCATAGAAAAAACAGTGGGTTTGACTTAGTGCAAGCCAGTATATGGCCAACAAACCACACACATCTGGCATCAAGTTTTGGCTTACAGGAGATGTTGAGTCAAAATATGTTATAAATGGTTTCCCCTACCTGGGCAAGGATGAGACTCGTCGAGCTGGCCAACAGCTAGGTGAGAGAACTTCCACCACCAGGACTGAACACAGAGAGCTTTTCTAGTAGACTGCTGAAGCACTATGGCTTCACTCCAAGTCTACAAGTGCAAAAAATGCCACTTTGCTGAGCATGCTTCATCCTTTCATTGCCATCGGGAATGATGCAAAGAAGATCCCAGAGACTGTACAGTTTTATAATTCCACAATGAATGTGTGGCTTTGCTATGTGTGGCTTTGCGCCACACATAGCGTTTTGCGCTAAGGCCAAAAAGTTCAATTTTGGTCTCGTCAGACCAGAACACCTTTTTCCACATGTTTGCTTTGTCTCCCACATGCCTTTTGGCAAAATCCAAACAGGATTTGATATGGGTTTTTTTCAGCAATGGCTTTCTTCTCGCCACTCTTCCATAAAGCCCAGCTTTGTGGAGCATCCAGGTTATAGTTGTCCCATGGACGGTTTCTCCCATCTCAGCGGTGGATCTCTCCAGCTCCTTCAGTTACCATTCGCCTCTTGGTTGCTTCTCTGACTAATGCCCTCCTTACCTGGTCACAGAGATTGGTTGGACGGCCTTCTCTAGGCAGAGTCACGGTTGTGCCATATTAATAATAATAATAATAATAATAATAATAATAATAATAATAATAATAATAATAATTTATTTCCTAGCAGACGCCCTTATCCAGGGCGACTTACAAGATATCACATTATTTTTACATACAATTACCCATTTATACAGTTGGGTTTTTACTGGAGCAATCTAGGTAAAGTACCTTGCTCAAGGGTACAGCAGCAGTGTCCCCACCGGGGATTAAACCCATGACCCTCCGGTCAAGAGTCCAGAGCCCTAACCACTACTCCACACTGCTAACCCATATTTTTTCCATTTTTTAATAATGGATTTAACGGTGCTCCGGGGGATGTTCAAAGTATTTTTTTTATTACCCAACCCTGATTGGTGCTTCTCCAGAACTTTATCCCGGACTTGTTTTGATAGCTCCTTGGTCTTCATGATGCTGTTTGTTTAGATATGCTCTCTAACAAACTCTGGGGCCTTCCAGAAACAGGTGTATTTAATCTGAGATCATGTGACACTTTAATTGCACACAGGTGGACTCCATTCAACTAATTATGTGACTTCTGAAGGCAATTGGTTGAACCAGAGCTTATTATTATTATTATTATTTATTTCTTAGCAGACGCCCTTATCCAGGGCGACTTACAATCGTAAGCGAATACATTTCAATTTAGGGGTGTCACAGCAAAGGGGGTGAATACTTATGCAATCAAGACTTTTCAGTTTTTCATTTGTAAATAATTTTGAAAAATATATAGATTTTTTTCCCCACTTCGACATTATGGACTATTTTGTGTAGTTCAGTGACAAAAAATCCTAATTAAATCCATTTTAATTGCAGGTTGTAACACTACAAAATGTGGAAAAATCCAAGGGGGGTGAATACTTATGCAAGGCACTGTATGTACGTCCGGTAGAGCAGCCATTTTGAAAAGCACTTTGAAACCGCTAGACTTTAAAGTTATAAATGTAAAAAGCTGTCAGGATGTTAACAATGAAAAGAGAAATGACATGTACATTTTTTAAACAGTTGTAGCAACACGTGGGGGCGTGTAATGCTGTATATTTTTTCAGAACCCCCGCTACTTATTCTTTTAGACACTCCAGGTTTTCCTGCAAGCCTTAATTATAAATTACCAGCAAAAAAACACATGCTGTGTGCAATCATACAGTAGGTTTGAACTGTGTAGAACTAATAACTTATGTAGATACGTAACAATACATCACTTACTGGTCACCATGGCTTCTTTGCCAGCCTCAATTGATCAGTTAATGTTCCTGGTGCCCTATTTGGATCTTCCTTTTGTGTTTGTTTTGTAATGTAAAAAAAGCTTTATGATGAAAACATATTACCTGTTCGGTATTCGATGAGGAAATCGGTTGCTAATTTCCCCTCTAAATGAATCTGACCAAAACATTTTACAATGAAAAGATCAGCTGCATAAAGATGTGACATCTTCAAAATAAACAAACAAATAAATAAATACATACATCTGATTAACTCTCTAAATATGTGATATAAAATGGACACGTTAAACAAGCCTGTGGCCAGTGCTGTGTGATGTTACGCAGGGAAGCAGACAAGAACAGAAAGAGTTGGTGCAACACCACAAATTATTAAGAACTACATGCACAACTAAGAACTTTTGAACTATTTACATATACAGTAGATGAACAACAAATAAAACCCATAACCGGTTCAAATAAGCAGCACGTTAGGCTTAGCAGCTATCCCTTAACCCACTGACCAAAGCTGCCAGCATATACACACCTATGACTAAACCAAGTGAGTGGGTGCCTCTACCAAAACGATCAAATATGTGAAATAAATAAATGACTACAAAATATTTAAAAAATCATAACACATAAATATCATAAAAAACACAACAAACAGGCACGCCCATCAAATAAATATCAATAGATAACCAATCAATAAACACTTCCTTTTACATTTACTACATGGGGCTGCCCTGACTACAGGAAGTCAGCACTGAGGGAAGTATCAAAAGACTCCTTAACCTAAGATGGTGGATTTTCACTTCCTCTCACAAAATGGAGGCCAGCACTACACTATAAAACTCAGGCTAGTTAACCATAAAACAAGGTTTTACAGCTAATACATATATACAGAAACAAAGAAAAAGGTTTTACTTTTTAACACAGTTCCACACATCACGCCAAAAATGTGCACCATTCCATTGTGATAGTGCCTAAAAAGTGGTAATTCCTTTTCAGGAACGTCCCCCTGCAGGACAGTGGATTACACACAACAGGTTAGTACCTTTTTTTTTTGGGCAGTGTGAAAGGATGGCTTGAGTGATGCGTGTGGGTGGTGATGTCAGACCAGGAAAAGAAACAACAAGAACACAGGATGGTACGAGCAAAACGATGCTACTGCGCTCGTATTTAATAATAAACAAAAATAAACAAACAGTTTAAACAAAACACACCAAGAGCAAAAGGCACGTTGGCCAAAGCAAAACAACACACACACTAACAATTATTGTCAAAAACAAGTACCTTTGTTCGCTGTAATACTGTACCATTCACTCTCTCTTTCTCTAAGCCCGGAGTGGGTCTTTTGGAGCTTTAATTACATATTTAAACAATTACCTTATTAAGGCTCCAGGCACATTCCCACAGGCTTTACTGGGATGAGGATTTAACCCCATCCACGGCAACTACACTTTATCAGACCGGCTTTTTTGCCGGTCTCGAACAACAAACAACGGCGGAGGCTTTCGTCGGTCCGTCCGCACAAAACTACAGAATATCATAATACTGTACTAATACTAATATATATATATATATATATATATATATATATATATATATATATATATATATATATATATATTTTTTTTAAAGCAGCAGCAACCATTCTGTATGCTGTATTTGAGTAATATACTGTTGTTTCTTGCCAACTGAACACTTTCGAATGTCCTGTTAGTAGCTGTTCAAATGATACAGTACAGCTAACTATCCAATAATGTATAGCCTCACAATTAAGTTACATGTTTATATATCTGTAGTAAACTAATGTTTTTTTGTCTTCTTCAGATTCAGCACAGTTAACGGAAAGATAGTCTGTTCTGATTGCAAAAGACCCTGGGTAAAGAGAGTAATCAAACAACTCATTGAAAACCAGAAGCAGAAAATGACAACCAAAATCCCAGTTTATCGATCAACACAAGAATATCCAATTACTGCAGGAAATACTTTAGTGACACAAGGACAACAGTATTCCGATACTCCGGACTGCTAACCAAGTGGTGTTTATATATTAGTTTGAATTCCTTTGTAATCATATATTTATTATGCATTATTAAATGAAAAATCAGATCATATTATATTTATCTTATTAGATTTCCTAATAATAAATGCATTGGTGCCAATATTACTCATTCAGTAATTCAGTAACTGTAATAAATCATACCATCCATACTTACAATCAAGACTTTTCTACACTAAATGTATTATTTTCAGTTTTTTAGGACTAATGGTAAACTACGTGTATTGTCACACATTGAACGTTTGCTTATTTAAATGAATAGCAAGTCAATATCTAAATGAATAAAAAGTCAATATTTATGGTCTTCACTGTATGTAGTTAATCCAAAGGAGTCCATCTTAAATCTGAAATCGGTAATGTTTTTCCATATTACAAGTTCTCATGACACAAATGATAAAATACTTATGTATTTGTTTGTCACAATAAGCTTTACATTGACAAGAATGTATTTCGTTTTTTGTTGCTCGCTGGCCTCTGTGTTAGAATTGAACGCTACCTACTGTATATATGTTGTGAATGTATGTAAATATAAGCCACTTAAAGGTATTTGTTATGGAACAGTTATTTAAATAAATTATTTGAACAATTTATCACGTTTTTAATTTTTTTTATGTAGCATGGTAACTTTAAATGAATTAGCGATAACTACAATGCTGTCATGCAGTACATGTGAATATAATAAATGACTTTGTAAATACCACTACATGTAAAAGCATTGCACTGTACAAGCCATTACAAAAAAAGTAATTCCAGAAACTTTCATTTTGGAACTACAATACAGTACATACACAACCATTTACTTAACATACTCTTAATATCAGTAACTGACAAGTGTGATTCCCCCTTTTTCCCATTAACACACACATACAATGTACGTCCAAAACAGAACAGAGCTTGGGACAAAGTTTACTGAATTGTATAGCACAACGTATTAAGACTTCAATCTAGCATGTGAGTTCAGAACTCTGCTGTAAACAAGATGCCATATCTCAAGATGTTTTTCCTGATTAGAGGGCATGTTTCCTGTGTAATGTGCATGGTTTATATTCACAGTAATTCAACAGTAACTTAAATCCACTTATCGTAACCTTGGGAAACTGTGTAAAGCAAAACAGAAGTAAAAACTCAGCAGTGTACACAACATGTAACACTACAAATAATAACAATAATCATATATACATCAAATACATACACGGGGTGGGCACCCCGTCACAGCAGTTACACAAGAAGCACAGTTAAAAGGAACGTCTAAACAAATCCATTGCTGGGTTTGCATGTGAGGGACCTTTCTCCATCACAAAGATCCAATTGAGAGAAACTTACACCCTAACTGTTAATGCCAACACACACAATTTACAAATAGGAAGGCATATTCATGAATATCAAACATGTTTCAGGTATCGTTATCAGGGCTAAATCAAAGTACTGAAGAGAAACAAGATGGTTGGGTGGGTCTATGTGAGCCCACTGGCTGTGAAATCATTTTGTTTTAAAAAATGGATTTTTAGAGAAGAGAGTAGATTTACAAAACTGATATACAGAAGAATCACCCAGTATGATTTTTAAAAAAATATTATAATATAAACAGTATATTTATTAGGTTTAATATGCCAAGGTCAGATCATCCAAATATACTCCATTTAAATGCATTGTCTTTTAGAAGTGAAACTGATAAAATTGCACCACAAAATGTGAGTCTCTCTCCACATTAATATATTTTTTATTTAAATAGAATATTTAAATTGAATATATAAAATAATAATGTGGGTCAGAATATATTACCATACAATAATATGACTCGAGTTAGCTTTGAGCCTGTAATGCATATATTTTGACCCATATTATTATTTTCTGAATTCTATGTTTCTGTACCTTCTCTCTTAAGCTGCTTTTGTTTGGCTGAGATAGTTTATTTTGCTTGTGTAAACTGCTTCTGTAGAAAATGCTGCATTAGGTTATGCCTACGCAACGCTGCTAAGATGAGGGCAGCAGTGTGGAGTAGTGGTTAGGGCTCTGGACTCTTGACCAGAGGGTTGTGGGTTCAATCCCAGGTGGGGGACACTGCTGCTGTACCCTTGAGCAAGGTACTTTACCTAGATTGCTCCAGTAAAAACCCAACTGTATAAATGGGGAATTGTATGTAAAAATAATGTGATATCTTGTAACAATTGTAATTCGCCCTGGATAAGGGCGTCTGCTAAGAAAGAAATAATAATAATGAGATTGGAAGTTTTTTCCAGGTATCTGGTGAAATTATCTTGTTTCTCCCACTGAACGCACTTTGTGAGGTTTATGTGAGTAAGTGTTTTTCTTTTTGTATTTTCTTTTTCTTGCTCTTTTAAAAACATTTGTTTAAATTCCTCTGTTATTGGTGTTATTGGCCATATCTTTGTTTTTATTGTAGTCTATTGTCCGCTTTACTGTGCTTGTTGTAATTAGTAATAAATATGGCGGCTGTTGCCATTAAGTGGCACAGGCACTGCACACTGAAGAAGGTGATGACGTTGGAAGGAGTCTAATTCGCCCTTTCCTCACCGACTACTCCACCCAGCTCCTAGTTCAGGCCCTGGTACTGTCCCGGATTGACTACTGCAACTCTCTCCTGGCTGGCCTTCCTGCCTCTGCTACCCGTCCCCTCCAGCTCATTCAAAACTCTGCTGCTCGCCTTATCTTTTCCCTTCCTCGTTTCTCCCACACTACATCGCTCCTCTCATCTCTGCACTGGCTCCATATCACTGCTCACATCCAATTCAAAACTCTTGTACTCGCCTGTCATGACCTTTCTGCTCCCTCCTATCTCCAGACATTTCTCCCTACACCCCTGCTCACCCCCTCCATTCTTTCACCTTTTTTTAAAAAATGTATTTCTTAGCAGACGCCCTTATTCAGGGCGACATAATTGTTACAAGATATCACATTATGTTTACATACAATTACATTATTTTTTACACTATTTTTTACATACAATTACCTATTTATACAGTTGGGTTTTTACTGGAGAAATCTAGCTAAAGTACCTTGCTCAAGGGTACATCAGCAATGTCCCCCACCTGGGATTGAACCCACGACCCTCCGGTCAAGAGTCCAGAGCCCTAACCACTACTCCACACTGCTGCCCTCCGGCAGACTAGCTAGACTAGATGTACTGTATTGGTTTTGTTGGTACAGTACTATATTTTCTACAGAATAAGTATTTTAATTCAGAACGATATGATTCTGAAAATATCCCTTGCCAAAACTAGAGATGACACGTTAACTGCAATACAGTACATACTTTTAAATTCGGTACGTATTGTAGTGGTATGTAAAATTTCCTATTAACGACCTAACAGCAAAATGAAATCTAAATGTTATCCATACACAGAACTCTTTTTATGCAGATAGGATACCAAGTCTTGGACACATCACATTGGCCCTCAGCAGCACACAGACAAACAACAACCAGCAGCACACAGACAAACAACAACCAATGGGAACAGACCAGGGAAGACAACAAGCAGTGGGTTATGGGTGGGTTATGTACGGGAATACACACACAAAAGGTAAACAAGCAATGGCAGAATACAGCAGGGAGGG
Source organism: Acipenser ruthenus (assembly GCF_902713425.1). Lineage (NCBI taxonomy): Eukaryota > Metazoa > Chordata > Actinopteri > Acipenseriformes > Acipenseridae > Acipenser > Acipenser ruthenus. The sequence goes on from NC_081219.1 coordinate 1,382,547, forward strand.
AATAACACACACAGCATGCAAACACAAACAGACAGCAGGGAATACAGTACATAAACACAAATACACGGATTGCTACAATATGTATGAACTTAACTGATATCAGAATGCTTTTTCCAATTTAGGGGTCTGATGCCATGGTAACTATATATATATATATATATATATATATATGCAATAAGGCCTGACAGGCCGCCCGTATATCGAATATACGACTCAGGTGTTGTACGGTACGAGACGAAGTCGAGTCCCTCCAGCCCCCGAGAAGTCTGTATGTTCAACATATCCAGAAGCCCCAAAGGACCTTATTGCATTTATAATCCAGGTCAAATATCATTTACGCCAATAAAGTAGTACCATTTATAACTTTGAACTACACACTAAGTTAATTTTATTGGAACATGCAAAAGAAAGTACATCTGTATTTATGATATTGTGGACATTGCCATTGAAAAACGAAGTTGAGAAGGCACTGAGTTATTTTGTTTCCCCTGTCACTGACAGTGCAGACCTGTTTGAGAAGAACAGACGGGAGGAATAAAAATAAATACAACAACGTCTCGGATTTCAGTAAATTATGTGTCTGAGAGGGGTGGATCATTTAATTGTTCTTCATCGAAATCAGCTACGGTCTACTGTCAACGTTCCCACTCACACCCGTGGACACACCCTGGATCTGCTCATCACCAGAGGTCTTGATATCTCCAATCTCTCAGTCTCAGATATCTCTCTCTCTGACCATTTCTTAATCACTGCCAATGTTAATCTTCCTGCACTTTCAGCTACTCCTGATACTGTTATTTCCTTCTGTCCCAAGAATCTGCTGAATCCTACAATACTCTCAGAATGTGTCTCTTCTTCCCCTCTGACTGTTACTCTCCCGTCTTCAGTCGAGTAGTGAGGCAGCACAGTGATTTAGAATATATGACAAGGCTCCAACTGTCCGTATCCATCCAATATATGTTTGTTTTATGTTCCATTGCCAGCCCTGTTTCTATATATATATAATTTTTTTATTCTTTTTTTCCACCATAAAGCCACACTTGGCTTTATTTGAAATGAATTCCTAAAAACAAACAAACAACACAGGACTCTAATGTTTGAAACATCCTAAATAAGCAGTGCCCCCCCAACACCCTGGCATTGCAGTAGACCTCATACCCCTAATGGACCATGATAATGGATGTCTCTTGTGTTATCTGCAGAGTTGTATGTTGTTCGTCTTAACTGATGATGGCTGTCTGTGGTTACTTGTAAGGGGGTGGGAGGGAATGCAGATTAAAAACTCTACTTTCCTACTTTTGTTGTTTTAATATCAATCCTAACTGATGCATTAACAAAGCTTTTTGCAAAGAAAAATGTATATATATATATATATATATATATATAGAGAGAGAGAGAGAGAGAGAGAGAGAGAGAGAGAGAGGTTAGAAAGAAGTTCTAACTGTTGTGTACATTATATACTGTATATATATATATATATATATATATATATATATATATTATATATATATATATATAAACAGGGCAGGGAGGGGGTCAAAATCCTCCCTGCAAAACACACATGACAATGTTTAGTAAGTGCTCTGAACGGAGTTAGGAGTTTGTTTTCATTTATTTATTTTGTGTGTAATAAACTGAATTCCACATAATGTGCAGCTCATAGAATATTCAGCTGTTATTTTGAATAACACTGGTACCCTTGTTCATTCCAATCTAATGGCACAGATCTTTTCAGGACTTCATTGAGCACATTTTATTCCAATTTCCAAAAACATATCTTATTTTAACATTGAAAATGACAAAGTAATTAATATTACTTGCTGGTACATATATGACTGTGAATATCCTTACAGTAAAATGAAGGACACACCATAAAGTTTGAAGGAGTACAGAAGATATTCTGTTGTATTTGAATCAATGCAAGACAGATTAAAAAATGAGATGAGAATAATCACTAGATCTCTCCACACTCATTGTATAAATTGTAGGATTATAGGATTACCTTAAAGGAACCCAAGCAGAACCATTATAACCGAAAGCATCACCAGCATTGGCAACACAATGGAGTTGGACCTGAGACACTGCCAAGGACACTGCCTGAGACACTGCCTGGGACACTGCCTGGTAAAAGGATACTACGATAAATTACAGTTGGGCATGTGTTCACACATTAATACAAAACATGAAAATGTCACCACAACATTGTAGCTGCTGGACTTTCATTGGTCTTAATACACTGCATTTGGATTGCAGTGACAACATGACTCACTACTTGGACTATAGTGGAGTAGCCTATCGGTACAACAAATGTTACGAATATGTGGTTAAAGTTGGTGGAATATACCAACTAATGATGTTCTAATAATGTATATTGTTTCATTCACCTGCTACTATTTCATGTCTACCATGTAGTGCTTGTCTGTTCGTGCTCTTACCTCAGTGTATGTGTGTGTGAGCTTCTACTACAGTATATATCCTACACACTGTACGTGCGCCCTCAAGAGAATATCCTAAAGTGAAAATGGATTTTGCCCTGAATACCTTCGCTTGACATTGGCGTGTCCTTGTAAAATACAAATCCATCTCTGAATTACTCTTGTGCGATGCCCAACATTTATTGCACTTTGAAACTTGGTACTTGCCTTTATTTGGCTTTTAGGTAGATTTAATCCCACTGACATTCACTGGCATTTTGTTCTTGATGTAAAAAGATTGTAGCGCTTCTTAAAAGTCCAATAAGAATTTTGAAACAACTTGGTTGCAGAAAGATTCAGCTAAATATTGTTCTTTGAAGTGTCTCATTTTATACCATTAAAATGGTTGTATTTCTCTTTGGAAATATGCTTTATGCCTTTGGCTTAAGAATCGTTGCTCAAATTGCAGATCATGTTTAATTGTACTGTATATAAGTGCATACAGTATAAGCCTGTGCTTTTCTTTGAGGTTCATAATCATCTTTAAAAAGGCATTACCAAGCCAAACCAGGACAAACATGTTGATGATGCACTGTGGCAAAGTGGCTAGTGAAGGGGAACAGGTGTAGCGGTGATGCGATGCAGGAGTGAACAGGCAGACAACGGTATACAGTGGAAAAATGGTGTTTTATTTATAATCCAGGTCTGGTGACCGTTAACTAATAAACCCCCGGCTATACACACCAATGTGTAAAGCACGGGGATAACAAAACAGGGCACAGTCCCAAACAAAAAAGAACACACGGTCACCAGTCCTGGGTGAGTGCAGTCGTGCTGGTGCTTAGTGCAAACACAAGTATTTCCGTGACGTTTAGTGCAGTGGTGCTCCGGATTGTGCTGACCCTCGGCGACAGCTCCGGAGATGTGCTCTAACTGTCTGGTGAAGTAAAACACAAACAATTACCACACAGACTAACACAACACCAAAAACACGTATCACGTCTCTTTTCTTTTCGTTATTGAGAGCTCCTCTCTCAGTCCTTCTCTCTCTCACGTTTAACCCAAACGAAGGAAAAGAACAGCGTTACCCTGGCCCCTATATGTAATCCCGCATGATATCTAGGTAAACGGTTGCAGCTGCCTTTTTACTTGCAGCTGCCCCTTGTTTACCTGTCAAATCAATACGGTCTTACAACAGAGTCTCGCTTCCTTCCAGGCTGACCCACTTCCCGGTCCCGGAAACGAACTGTCAGGCCAGCCCTTCCAGATACTTCTCCTCCCGTTCTTTAGCGCCCTCACAGGTCGGGAGGAAGATTTATCACCAGAACTCATTGTATTTCTGTCACATATCCCACCGCTCAGAGTGGAGCCGAAGGAACACTCGGCTAAATCTACCTTTCCCATTGCTCCCCCCTCCCGGGAAAAATAATCCGCATTTTGGTGGTCTTTCCCCGCACGGTGTACCATATGGTACATGAAGGGCTGCAACGCCAGATACCACCGAGTTATCCGGGCATTGCTATCCTTCATTGTGCTTAACCACGTGAGTGGGGCGTGGTCTGTGACAAGATCAAATGAGTGTCCCAGCAGGTAGTATCGTAAAGAGTGAGTAGCCCATTTAATGGCCAAACACTCTTTTTCGACTACGGAGTAGTTACGTTCCCGAGGTAACATTTTTTTGCTCAGGTACAATATCGGGTGTTCTACTCCAGCTACTTTTTGGGACAAGACTGCACCCAAACCTACATCCGAGGCGTCGGTGTGGAGGATGAATCTCTTGGTGAAATCTGGGGTAATAAGAGTGGGGGCCTGGCAAAGTTTACGCTTAATCGTATCAAACGCCCCCTGACACTCAGCTGACCATTTAATTAAATTTGGAGCACTCTTTTTGGTGAGGTCGACTAACGGGTTAACCACTGTGGCGTACTCGGGGATGAAGCGGCGGTAATAACCGGCTAAGCCCAGTAGTGACCTCACCTGAGTCTTGGTTTTGGGGATCGCTGCATCAACCAAAGCCTGGATTTTGGTGACCACAGGTTTCACCCTTCCATTTCCCATTACAAATCCCAAATATTGAGTCTCTGTTTTGGCAAACGCACATTTTCTCAAGTTAGCTGTCAGCCGGGCTGCCCTTAGAGACTGAAGGACGGCTGCAACCCTAGCCAAATGCTCTCGCCAGGTGGAGCTGTAAATCACCACGTCATCAATATACGCTGCTGCATATTCATGATGTGGGCGTAAAACCTGGTCCATCAGTCTCTGAAAGGCAGCGGGCGCACCATGTAGCCCAAATGGCATGGTTTTAAAGTGGAACAGCCCTTCTGGTGTTGAAAATGCGGCTTTCTCTCTGGAGCTGCGGGTTAAAGGGATTTGCCAGTATCCCTTCGTCAGGTCCAGAGTGGAAATAAACCTCGCTTTTCCCAGTCTGTCTAAAAGCTCGTCGACCCGAGGCATGGGATACGCATCGAACTTAGCAATAGCGTTCACCTTTCTGAAATCTACGCAGAAGCGGTTGGTGCCGTCTTTCTTAGCCACTATGACAATGGGGCTGCACCACTCGCTCCTGGAAGGTTCAATTACCCCAAGCTCGAGCATATCCCATACCTCTTTGCGCACGCCACTTCGTCGACTTTCCGGGATCCGGTACGGTCTCTCTCGCACTGTGACACCTGGTGGAGAGATAATGTCATATTCAACTAAGTTGGTTCTGCCGGGCACATCAGAAAAAACATCGCTGAACTCCTCAATAAGCTTACGCAGCTCTCTTTGCTGATCCGGAACCAACTGTTCCCCCATCGAAATCGCTCTTGTGCTCGGGGTCTCTGGACAGGGACCTAAATCATCCTCCATATTGCCTGGGGCTATAAATAAGACCTCCCGTGCCTGCCAGGGCTTTAACAAATTAACATGGTAAATTTCACGTTCATTCCGGCGATCGGGCTGTCTAATTTCATAATTTACTTTCCCTATAGCCCGAATCACCTCATACGGCCCCTGCCATTTAGCACACAGTTTTGATTCTGATGAGGGAAGTAGCAGCATTACCTTGTCCCCTGGTCGAAAGGTTCGAATCCGTGCATTTTTGTTGTAATGCTGCTGCTGTCGGTGCTGAGCCGATCTGAGGTTGTCTTGGGCCAAACGACCGACCAAATCCAGGCGATCCCTTAGTAGGAGCACATACTTCACTACATTTTTGGACGAGCCTTTGTGCTCCTCCCACCCCTCTCTCAGCAGGTCGAGAATGCCGCGAGGCTGCCGGCCGTACAGGAGCTCAAAAGGGGAGAACCCCGTTGAACTCTGCGGCACTTCTCTCACTGCAAAAAGGAGGTAGGGAAGAAGCGATGCCCAATGTTTCTGCTCTTGTGTTACAAATCGCCTCAGCATCGACTTTAAGGTCTGATTAAAACGTTCCACCAGACCGTCCGATTGTGGATGATAAACGGACGTCCTGATGGGACGTATTTTCAATATTTTGTACACCTGCTGTAACGTATTGGACAGAAAATTGGTTCCGTGATCGGTCAAAATCTCCTTGGGGATCCCTACTCTAGCCATAATCTGCGCTAACTCGGTGGCTATTGCAGCGGCACTAGTGGACCTCAATGGAACTGCCTCCGGGTATCGCGTTGCATAATCCACCACCACTAATATATGCGTATACCCTGAGTCAGAAGGTAGCAAAGGGCCCACTATGTCCATTGCAATGCGTTCAAAAGGAGTGGAAATAATCGGCAGTGGGACCAAAGGAGCGGGGCGCACTCGACCCGGCGCTACTCGCTGGCAGTCTGGGCATGTGGCTACATATCTCGACACATCAGTATGAAGACCTACCCAATAGAATCGAGCCAATATCCGTTCCCTCGTCTTCTCGGCTCCGAGGTGCCCCGCAAAAGGGATATCATGCGCCAGCCTCATGACCTCGGTCCGACAAGACGGGGGAACCAACAATTGTGTTACAGGCTGTCCTGTGCCCGCGGCTAGGTTTACCCTATATAGTAATTGCCCCTTGATACTGAAATGTGGATATACTAGCGCCCCAGCGCCGTCAACATCCTTACCTTCAATGGACCGGACCTGCCCCCAAGCGTGCACCAGTGACGGGTCATTATGTTGGCCCCACACTAGGTCCGCGCTTGAGTACCACGGGTCCGGTACATTGAGAGGGGCCGGAATAACCTCTGCTCTGGTCGGTCCAGTAACCTCGCTCTCTCGGTCACACTGCGTTCCCACTCCCTTCGACTGGCGTTTGTTACCCTTGCAGCACTCTCCCACCAGACCCCAGCCTTGTCTCACAAATGCTCCCTCCCATTTCGCGGTCCGTCTCTCCTTATTTGTTTTTCTAGGACGGAAAAGAGGGGAAAACATTTCAGTGTGAAAAGGAAACACATCACCAATTCGTTCCTTTTTTTTTCTGCCACGTTTACGTGTGTGGCTGAGACTGCCATTATTTGCATCAATTCTTTGAATTTTGGCCAGTCTCGACCCAGAATAACTGGGTGTGGCAACCTTTCCGCCACCCCGACTACAAGGTGACGTTTTATCGGTCCTACCGATAAATATACTTTTAATGTGGGGTATGCCGCCGTATCTCCATGGATACAGGAGATGGCCACCTGACCTCGTGGCCGCCACGACACACCGCCCAGGAGAGCTGTCCTAATCAAAGTCTGCTCACACCCTGTGTCCACTAATGCGTGGGTTTTCACATTCCCTAACACAACATTAATCAAACAAGGCCCCTCCCGACCATTTTCCCCACGCTTACCAGTTTCAGGTGCCCAATTGCACGCGGCCACGTCACACTCCATGGCAGCGGGGCATGACCTGGCCAGATGTCCCGGCTGGTGGCACCTAAAACAGATAGGAGGGACAGAGGGGGCATAGGTCATAAATCTGTCCCGCTGCTGGTATGGCAACGGGGCAGGGGCAGCACCTCTACCCCAGCTGGGGGCCAACCTTGGTCTCCATGGGGGGGAGGCAAGGGGGCCCAATGGGGTCGGTGTTCTAGGAGGTCTGGGTCCCTGGAACGCGGGGGGGGGGGGTGGTGGTGGTGGTGTTGGAGGAGAGGGAGGGAGAGGTCGGCTGCTCCGAAGGGCAGGGGCCGACAGGATCCCGATCCGGGCAGAAGTCAGGGAGTCTTCGAAGTCTTCAGCCAATTTGACCGCCTCCTCCAGGGTGTCGGGGTTGTGGCGCCGTATCCACGCCTGGGTTTCGGCGCCGACCACATGGCAAAATTGCTCTACCACAATGGCTTCCCCCATCTGCTGGGCGGTCTTCTTCCCGGGGGTCAGCCAATGCACCATGTGGTCGCACAACCGCTCTGCAACCACCCTGGGGCGTGTCTCCGGGGCTCTCCGGTACTCCCTAAACCGCGCCCGGTGGGTCTCCGTGGTGATGTTCAGCCGGCGGAGGATAGCCTGCTTGACCAGGTCATACTCGGTGGCGTGATGGTCGCTCATGGCTTGGTAGGCTGCCTGAGCCTCCCCAATCAGGCAGGGTCCCAACTGGCTGGCCCAGAACTCCCGCGGCCAAGCCGCCGCGGTAGCCAGCCGCTCGAACGCCACCAAATACGCCTCCGGGTCATCCTCCGCCGACATCTTCATTGCCCGTGCCTTCGGGGGCGACATCAGCGGTGTTGTGGTAGGGGTCGTTGCTGCGGCAACGGCCAGCCCTACCCGTTCAATGAGCGCCGTGTAGCGCTCCTCCCTCCTCCTCTCCTCTGCGTCGCGTCTGCTCTCCAGCGCCTGCAGCAGCTCCGCCAGTGCGTTGCGATCCATGATCCCACTCTGACACCACGTGTGGCAAAGTGGCTAGTGAAGGGGAACAGGTGTAGCGGTGATGCGATGCAGGAGTGAACAGGCAGACAACGGTATACAGTGGAAAAATGGTGTTTTATTTATAATCCAGGTCTGGTGACCGTTAACTAATAAACCCCCGGCTATACACACCAATGTGTAAAGCACGGGGATAACAAAACAGGGCACAGTCCCGAACAAAAAAGAACACACGGTCACCAGTCCTGGGTGAGTGCAGTCGTGCTGGTGCTTAGTGCAAACACAAGTATTTCCGTGACGTTTAGTGCAGTGGTGCTCCGGATTGTGCTGACCCTCGGCGACAGCTCCGGAGATGTGCTCTAACTGTCTGGTGAAGTAAAACACAAACAATTACCACACAGACAAACACAACACCAAAAACACGTATCACGTCTCTTTTCTTTTCGTTATTGAGAGCTCCTCTCTCAGTCCTTCTCTCTCTCACGTTTAACCCAAACGAAGGAAAAGAACAGCGTTACCCTGGCCCCTATATGTAATCCCGCATGATATCTAGGTAAACGGTTGCAGCTGCCTTTTTACTTGCAGCTGCCCCTTGTTTACCTGTCAAATCAATACGGTCTTACAACAGAGTCTCGCTTCCTTCCAGGCTGACCCACTTCCCGGTCCCGGAAACGAACTGTCAGGCCAGCCCTTCCAGATACTTCTCCTCCCGTTCTTTAGCGCCCTCACAGGTCGGGAGGAAGATTTATCACCAGAACTCATTGTATTTCTGTCACATGCACACACATAGGAAAAGATATTAATAGAGGGGTCCAAGGTAACATGCATACATGGGAATGTCCATGATGTATATAAGCATTAACATCACTATCTTCAATTTAAAATGACTATATTAACCACATTATCCTCCATGTCTCTTCACAGAAATACCTCACTAAAGCAATTAGCTAACACACAAGGGAAAAGCAAAGGACAGTTCCTGCATTCTGGCTTCTTGTATTTATAGTTTATAGTATTCCCTGCAATTCTCTCACGATTTCCATCCAGATCCTGTCCTGTATCTGGGATTTAAATTTCCAGATTTCACAACTGCATGGCTGGATTTGAGTCAATCTGGTTTGGTGCCAGGCGTGCTCAGCTGTAGCACAGAGATTATCAGAGGCTTTGTCCCCAGCCTGCACTCAGTCAATAAGCTCTTGGAACAGGGGTGCTTGTAGTCTTAGTATAAACACAATTGCACAGAATACAAACCCAGGGAAATCCACCGCTGTTTAGAGCATTAAAACAGACATCATTATCTTGGGTTTCCTTTGCCGGCACACCAACTGTTCTAAAAATACACCAATCTAAACCAGCCAGGTACTTTAATTACCAATGCTGCAATGGAAAGTTTCAGGTAAATACACCCTGGGTGACTTAAAACCTGGGGTTTCACTGAGGTATGAATATTCTCTGATTAAAAGATGCTGATTCTTCTGAATTACAAAAAAACAGTTACATTTTTCAGAACAATCTACCCTAATAAGTGGAAGAATTGAAATGCATATTCAACCATGACTTTGTTTTTAGGAAGTGGATTTCAATACGTAAATACAAAGCATAAACCAATTCACTTCAGGACTATCTGTCTTTCCAGCAGGATATGTTCCGCTACAGCCCTTGAGAATTGCATTATTAACAGCTTCCATGTGACAACAGGGTTCCCTTTAATTACTCAGAACAGAATTTGAGAGAACTGGGAAAGGGTAGCAGCATCCACCTTTAAGGATGTGGGTCAGAAACCTTGGAGGAAAGCAGAACCCTGTCAATGACAGCAGGCTGTCTGCTGCATTGGAGCTACACGCTCCTAATGAGTAGTGTGATTGGAGAAACAAAGCAGCCCTCAACAAGGAGATGTTCTGGTAATCTACATGTCAAGCAGCTTCATGACGGCACAGAGGCGCTGGCAGCTAATTCCCTACTAAATGAGTACGTGACCTTCAGAAGCAGTCAGCTCACGCCACAGCAAGAAGTAGTACGAGGGGGATGCAAACTTGTTTTCCATCTTGAAGGAAACTGTATGCCTGTTGCTGTGATGCTGTATTTGCACACATTCTGACTTACTGCTGTAATTTCATACCAAATTACAAGACTTCAAACCTTAATGAAATCCCAAGGCCAGTAAGGCAAGGTCACATTGAAGATAATTTGTTTACACAAACAGGCCAGTGTTTATAAACAACCTAAGACGTATTGACGTTCCTTGTGAAAATTAGTATAGATTATTTTTATCACCCTCTAGGTAAATAATTGCTCAGTGTTATTGTCACTATCCCTGGGACAGCAGCCTTTACGTGGACAGAATGATTTAAATATCCTCGGAGTGTTTATGCTGTTTAAGTATAACTTCAAGGCTTGTTTCGTGGAGACTGGTGCACACATCTGATGATTTCAGAAAGGACCTTAATTAGGAAGGGATTATGATTTTAAAAGGTATTAGCGTGTGTTCTGGTCTTTATGGGTTCAGATTAAGGTTGTAATTTGCTCATTCCAGTTGTATTTCATAAAAACTGAATTTATAATTAGATTATGAGCAGGATTGGGATGAATAAAAAAAGATGAATGTTTTTATGTGGAGCTTGGTAAGAATAATTTTTTTCTCATTTTAATGTTATTTGAGAAATAAGAAAGAAGTTTTATTGTTTTGATCTGCTGTATACAGTATTTGTGTGAAGCACCCTGGGGTTCACCATATAAATGAAATGATGGTATGGCATTAAGAAAACCTCTTTTATGTTTGTCATGCTTGCACTCCACAGCTTCAGGGTCATTCTTTATTTTATTTATTTTTTATTTTTTTAATTTGGTGTGTCCAATTATTATTTTACCCAGTGGAGGGCTCAGAACCAGAAAACATGGCATATTATATATCAAATTAAAGCTCTTGATGTGATCTATCTAGTGCCAAAAGGACCTAACTGAAATCACAAACTGCATTGAATAAAGTGAGAAAGTAATAGACACAACTGCAAAATCTAGGTAAACTTAGAGACAGGAGGGCGTAACTAGTACACTTATGCCCTCCTGGCACTGAGTGTTGCATTATGGGATGGCTGACGAGTAAAAATGGCTGAAAAAAGCTGTAAAATAAAGATTTGTGTAAAACAATATCTAACGTTTGTGGATATTTTACTCAGTTAAATTGAGGATTCAAGCAATTAATTCACTACAGAATAAGAACCAGACCACGCCAATTGTAGAAAATCTTGTAAATTATATTTTACAGTAGTATTTAAGTATAATGTATTAAATATGACTGTATATGTGAACATTTATATTTTAAAGATACATATTGATTTATTAATTGTTATTAAATTCAAGAAAAACAAGTCTGGGATAGAACTAGAGAAGGAAACTACACTTACTGTATCTGCAATGCGTATTCATCTCAGTGTTATTATGGAAAAACTTTTAAGCAACATTTCTGATGCTATTCCTACTTTCTGAAGTTTCAAATTCAATAATATTTTAAAATCTTTAAATGGCAATTAAACATAAACAATCAAAACCTTATTTTTGCTCTCCTGATGAAAATGTCACTTACGCCCCTCTAGTTCTCAGCCATCGCAGTTAACGAAACTAAAATGAAAAAACAAACATTTTCCTTAATGAAACAGTAATAGAAACTGTGATAACACTATGTAACACAATTTTTGTTCCTGGGTAGTAAGTGTTATTTCCTAATTGCTTATGCCTCAAAAGTATAGAAAATGGCTATTATTCCCCACAAACTTTGCTTTTGTGACCAGGACAGTGATATTTTGAAATTTACCTATTTCCAATGAGAAAACGGGCAAATTTGTGTCTTTTCGTTCACATAAAGTCAGAAAAAAACAACATATGAATCCAAATTAACATGTATTTATACTAAAGTAATACAAAAATGACTACAAAAGATTTAGAAGTGAGTAGTTTTTTGAGATTTACGATTATACTGTAAATCACTTTCACGAATCAGCCCCCAAATGTAGTCTCCCATCATGTTCTCGTTATACTGTCCTTGGTAGCGGCGTTCAAAGTCCAGTATATCCTGGTGGAAGCGCTCGCCTTGCTCCTCCGAGTACGCTCCCATGTTCTCCTTGAATTTATCAAGATGAGCATCAAGGATATGGACCTTGAGGGACATCCTATAGCCCATTGTGCCGTAGTTCTTCACCAGAGTCTCAACCAGCTCCACATAGTTTTCGGCCTTGTGATTGCCCAGGAAGCCCCGAACCACTGCGACAAAGCTGTTCCAAGCCGCTTTCTCCTTACTAGTGAGCTTCTTGGGGAATTCATTGCACTCCAGGATCTTCTTTATCTGTGGTCCGACGAAGACACCGGCTTTGACCTTTGCCTCAGACAGCTTAGGGAAGAAGTCTTGAAGGTACTTGAAGGCTGCCGAATCCTTATCTAGAGCTCTGACAAATTGTTTCATAAGGCCCAATTTGATGTGCAGTGGTGGCATCAGCACCTTCCGGGGGTCCACCAGTGGCTCCCACTTGACGTTGTTCCTCCCCACAGAGAACTCGGTCCGCTGTGGCCAGTCCCGCCTGTGGTTGTGCGCCTTGGTGTCCCTGCTGTCCCAAAGGCAAAGATAGCAGGGAAACTTGGTAAAACCGCCTTGGAGACCCATCAGGAATGCCAGCATTGCAGCCTCTTGATGCCATCTCAGAAAAATGCAGATATGTATCCACTTAGGCAGCTGGAACTAAACTGAACTGGTGGGCTTAAGGCCCCTGTATTTATACTACTATTTATATTACTGGAAAATTCTAGAAAGTTCTAGAAGTTACTCCAAGTTTACTCAGCACTGAATCTATCTGGAATGTCCTGTAAAATAGGTAAATTTCAAAATATCACTGTCCTGGTCACAAAAGTAAAGTTTGTGGGGAATAATAGCCATTTTCTATACTTTTGAGGCATAAACAATTAGGAAATAACACTTACTACCCAGGAACCAAAAAAAATAAAAAATTTGTTACACGGTGTAATGTTTAAAAATGAATTGTCTTGATAAAGGCTAAACACCGAAATGTTGATATATTTCTCCGAGGTCTCTATGTGTCTTGGATTTGACATCATGGATTTTAAATAATAAAGAACCTGATTTTTTAAATGATTCTTCGTGTTCCCTCATTTTTTTCTAAACACTAGAAAGAAAATAAAATGAAAAAAATAAACATGAAAAACGAATATTCTGAGTTGTATTAATATAATTTCATGAAAATGCAATATAAATAGCACAGCCAAGCTGTAATGACTTCCTGCTCGGTGGCTCCCTTGTGTATTAAGCCAAGTGGACACTAGTCTACATGTTACTAGAAAATGCAGAATGAAATCTGTTGCTTCAAATGTCAGAGGACACTATTCTACAGTATGGAGAAATTGGATGGATAACACGGAAGACACTATTATTAGTGTATTAGTGTTTTTTAGTGTCCACATAATTTTCAACAGCATTTGAATATAATAAAATAAACTTTATTCTTAAATATGTATATATAGGATTGTAGTATTTACCATAACCATCACTACCCCTGAAAAAAATCGATAAGGCGAGTGAGTCTCCCTCACAATATCCCAAACCGGCTTCACATTAATTTTCTCCGCCATTTTTCTTTGTTTTTCTCACCAGCGAAGAAGCTAGTCACATGATTCTTTACATCACTGTCATTGGCTGATTTAATCTACGATGTAATGTTCCTTTAACAAAATCAACAGTCGCTTGCAACAAAGCTGCCTGAAACTTGTGGCTTGCACGTCCCTTTCTACAGAAAAATGATCCCTTTCTACATTTTTCTAGCATCATGTAGACTAATGTCCCCTCGGCTTTACTGTTCTCAGTATGAGCTGATCGAACACGTGACTAACCTCACCGCTCTGGGTCCATCCCCTGTAGTGATAACAGGTCGTGGGATTTCATGCTCAAGTACCCGGTTTATGTGCAGTTAAAAATGTCTGCAAAATCAATAAACAGCAGACAAAGAGAATTAACTTATTACTATAAGGAGCTGTCCTCTGCTCACTTGGCCTTTTAGCACTCACATGGTGACTGCCTGGAGAAATGCTCCCATGGCTACTAGTGCTAGAAATCAGAGGTGCTGGAGAAGCTACAGAAAGAAAAGGAAGAAATAAAAATCAAATACCTGCATACAAATCACACATGAATCTGTGATTACATCAACACTTTACAATGTAACTGTAATTTCTGAATATGTTAAGGCACATGCACAAAACTAATGTGGTTGGTGATGAATCACAAAACAATGCTTTTCTGTAATCAACATATTTACATTTACATTGAAATAGAAGTAGTCCACTTAGTAAGCCGAGCAAATGCACCTGCAATGGTTCTGGGTGGCGACATGGCTGACCTCCTGCGTGGAGTTCACTGAGGTGACCTGCTCCTGTGTATTGGGACACTTGAATCACCAAGAGGTGTACAAAATAATCTACATCAGTCCCAATATATCACTCACCTTTTAGATAGAAAAAAACTTTGCTTTCAGACAACAAAAGCAAAGCCCAATTTGATTAGTCACTACCATTTGCAAGATAATCCCTCTATTACCCACTCAAGAGGCCATATACAAGATTTGCCAACATAATTCGACATGTAACGTAAATGCAAGCATGAGAACAAAATAGCAAAATTGACATTGTGGCAATGTTGACCAAACATTCGGCAGTACTGCATCCGTGTCAGCAACACATTCTGGCTTCGTTTTGTTATAACTACATACAGTGGTCCCTCCGATGTAGGGATCCTTTGATGAAGGGACACCTATCGTACTGACAGTTGAGTATGCCCTGAATTCTAAATAGGAACACACATGGGTTACAGGGACCATTGGCCACATATAAAATTGTCTGTACTTTACGATATCTACTTCCCTCTTATTCCTTCCAAGCAAAAAAAGATATTGTAATAATACCCTGTGACAGGAATAGAATGATTCTTGGTGGTAAATCTCCCGACCTGTGCCAAGTACAGGGAACAGAGTACCCTGGACCAGATGGCCTGACAATTCATTCCCAGGGTTAAAAGGAAGTCGGTCATCTAGAAAGGGGGCGGGACTCCGGTGCACTAACTCATTGTCCCGGAAGGGAAATGATGTGGCAGCCGCGGATTGGAGGAACGGCTGCAATCGTTTACCAAGGGGTCATGCGTGACGGTACAAATAGGGGACAGAGCAACGTGAACTGTTCCTTCATTAATGGTTAAGAAACGACCCGTAAAGACCAGTATTGTGTGTATCGTATCGTGAGTGTTTTGTTTGTTTGTCTATAATCGTTACCTGTTATTATTAGTAGACAGCTAACATGTTCCGGAGCTGTCACCAGAGGCCAGCAGTAACCCAGACATCACTGCACCTGTATCATGATAAACTGTATTTTACACCTACAGCACTCACCCAGGACTGGTGACCGTGTTTGTATATTGTGTATATAATATTGACTGTGTTTATTATTTGGGACTGCAACCCTTTATATAGAACAGTGCAATACACATTGCTGTGTATTGCCTGGGATTTATTATTTATGGTCACCAGACCAGGATTATAATTAAACCTCATTGCACTTTGAATTCTTGTTGTCTGCCTTTCATTGATCACCGCATCACTCCTGCACCTGCACACTGTTAACCACTTTGACACATACCCTTTTATCATTTATAGTCAAATATGACAGCTCTCCTTTCTTTACCCGTGCTGCCACGTTAAATCCTGGCTAAAAGCAGAATGACCCCTAGAAATAATTAGTGAGCACAGTCACATCTGGAATAGTATGGCAACTGGAAATGATATGTACCACTGAGAAACACCAAATAATATTCATTGAAAAAGTTCACCTTTGTAAGTTCAGCTGTGTCAATTTCTCATATGAATAATTTATATACAGCGAGACCTAGTTTGAAACTGTCACTAAAGGGGCCAACCTCTGCAAGTATCAAATTTATCGATGCCATTATAAAGGACCTTCATTATACTACCTCTGTAAAATGTCTAATGAATTAATCATTATTACCAGTAGTTAGTTTTTATGATATTACCTTATGATAGTATTTCATAGCTGTAGTGTAAACTTGATTAAATTAATATTTAAATCAGAAACTCATGAAGCTTACAAATATCTCATCTTCTTCACCAAAATTTGCATTGGTTTCCTTCAAAAATATATATTTTCTCCTACCAGGCTTTGGTTAGGTTATCATAAACTTCCGTATAAAAGATACATGCACTTAAACTACATATTCTCAACACATCCCATAATATAAACAATTTCACTACAAGATAAACATGGCTAATGACCTGTTCATTTTCCTCTATCCATGACTTTGGGACAACCTCTGCTGCCTCTTCATTCAAAAGCTCCACCTTAGCATAAACTTTATCAGACATCTGAATGCAAATATTAGTAAAGTATGAAAAAAACTTTATACAATGTGCAATGTGAAATATGGGTACTTCAAAAACTATGCATAATCTCGCACCTAAACCATGTGTGTGTATAAATATGGCAGTGGGGTGAGCATTTGGCATTTTCACTTTACAAATAACACACATTACTGCATTATGTACCTGAGTGCTCTCCTTAGTGCAATGATTTATGCTGAAAACAAAGAGAACAGTATATATCTTACCAGCCCTTAAAATATTATTAGTAGTAGATATTAGCATTCACGGCCCCCACCACGTTCCTGCCCTCAAACATGCAAGTTGACTGGCATTTGCAATCGGAGTGGCAAAGCAAAATTGACTATATTGTAGAACTGACTCTTAAATTGACATTTGGACAACAAAATGTTAATTCTAATTGACACTCTTGGCTGTGATGTTACTAATTTTTGTCCTAAAAGACTTGATTTATACCTAAACTTTAGTGATACTGTGTAAAGTACAGTGGCTTGCCTGTACTGCTGTTCCTCACTATCATACAGCTCACTGTGCCTCAGTAACACAGCACTGGCTCCCTCACTATCATACAGCTCACTGTGCCTCAGTAACACAGTACTGGCTCCCTCACTATCATACAGCTCACTGTGCCTCAGTAACACAGCACTGGCTTCCTCACTATTATACAGCTCACTGTGCCTCAGTAACACAGTACTGGCTCCCTCACTATCATACAGCTCACTGTGCCTCAGTAACACAGCACTGGCTCCCTCACTATCATACAGCTCACTGTGCCTCAGTAACACAGCACTGGCTTCCTCTCTATCATACAGCTCACTGTGCCTCAGTAACACAGCACTGGCTCCCTTACTATCATACAGCTCACTGTGCCTCAGTAACACAGCACTGGCTCCCTCACTATCATACAGCTCACTGTGCCTCAGTAACACAGCACTGGCTCCCTCACTATCATACAGCTCACTGTGCCTCAGTAACACAGCACTGGCTCTGATTTAATTACATGTAAAATGTAGTAAAGGGTAAATATTTGCAATGCATCTCTATTGATTTTTAGGACAGCTCTGGTACTTTGTTTTGCCAGTACATCACAGCTTCATAAACTTTAGTGCTGATCTAAAATATAAAAAAATGAAAACTTTTCTTAAATAATATAAAGCACACATTTTACACCTTCATTTATTAATCACTTTCTGTGTGAAGAAGTGTCTTATTCAGCAACATGACTAGGTAACCCATTCCATACCCTCACCACTCTCTTCTGTCCTTCCTTCTGTCCTAAGCCTATCTCCAGTTAACTGTGTCCTCTGGTCCTGGTTTCTATATTGTGTATTGGTTAGGTTAATTTTGTCAACTCCTGTTAAGATTTTAAAGACTTCAATAAAGTCCCCTCTACTTCTTCTTTGATCGAGGCTAAATAGTCAGTTCTTTCAGCCTCTCTTCATTACAACAGCATAGCTCAGAAACAGACTCCTTACTCACAGTTGCTGTCTGCTGTACGTATGCCTGCAGTATCTGTTTTATATATTTCTATTTTCATTTACTCTATTACACACTATCCTGGGTTGAACGGCGCTGGGCCAAGATCGCGTGGTAAAGGCACAGCCATGTGGTGTGCAGCGTGTCAGGGAAGCGCTAGCTCACCTATTGGCTGTGATTCCACAGGGAGCATTGAATTGCTGGTTAGGGAGGCAACATGATCAGTGTTACTCCTCCTCATCACACTACAGCAGCCCCTGCTGGCCAGGCGCCCGGTGAGCTGAAGCAGACACCTGCAGGGCTGCCTTTGTCCTCCAGAGGTCAGTAGCTCGCTGACATGTGCTTTCGAGTCCTGGGTGTAAAGAGGCAACATATACTCAGTGAGAGTGTGTATAAGACTGCCCCCAGTGGTGTAAAAAATGCAGTGCACATGTAACTCAACACCTTTTCTATACATACCGTATTACTTCGAATTACCGCCACCCTCGATTTTAAAACCTCACTCAGATGTCATCTTTTTAATAGACGCCGCCCTCGATTAAACGCCGCTCTCAATAAAGAAACATAAAGGTATTTTTTTTCTACCCCTGCTCAAAAAATAAAGAAAGAAACGCGCGACTCTGGCTATGTACATGACACTCCCGAAGAGACTGCAGCCTCAATCCAGCATGTAATACAAACTAATGTACACCCACCTTAGTAAGCAAATGTTATTTTATAGTACAGTCCCGGCAGACAACCCAAGATGAACTACTTACAGCACAGCAGTCCTTCACGTCCCTTTTTTTCCAGCAGAGTTCAGTGCCAACACAGCAGGGGATAAAACAAGGGCTGTCTGTTTACCTCATCCTCAGCTTGGATGGTGAAAACTCAGAGGAAATTAGAGCTTTGCCGGTCACTCTAAGCGCTATCCGAAAGCTGGCTGAAGATATCTTCTTGTAGGGGGTTTAGCTGTTTTGTTTTTTATTCAGTTGGAATTTTGCTCAGTCCTGTACAATTATATATTTAAAAAAGTGCTTACTATCTATGAGAAGATTTTGTTTCGGTTTCTCTTACAGAGAAATTTCAGACAAGCAGGTAAATTACAGTGAGAAAAAAAAAATAACCAATTAGGATATATTTTAGTTTTAACAGAAATCAAACCGATATTCAGAGGTAATATTTTTCCTTAAGAAAAACAACTGCATCACATTCAAATACCGTTCCCTCTCCTCTTCTTGTCCCGCCCCATAGCAACCAATACACACTCCTGATTCGCTGGTACAGTACTCCCCTGACCTCCCAACTCCCACCTAATAGGCTCTCGTTAACTTATGTTATGTATATTTAGGATAAATAATCATTGTTAATACCACAATCCAATCCTGGTTTACCCAAAACCTTGTTAAAAGATTGTGTGTAATCTGAGTTCTAATGAGACTTGGCTGTACAATTAAACCTTTTGTGCTGGTTAATTAAGACACAACACAGTACTAAACAACACCTATGTCGATGTAACAGGTGGGGTGATTGGACCCAGCAGTGACTCATGAGTGTTAATTAAGTAAATGATCAGGTATGAAAACCTGTGCAGCACGGGCAGTGACACAGACGCTAACCTTACTGTGCTGTCCTGCGTGTGGTCCTGGTTTTGTAATTCTTACCCCACCTGTTATAAGGTAAGCTAGTTGCACAGCACTCTAGCGATCGGTTCTCCTCTTTTAAATGCTTTGTTTTTAACAGATTGTTTGGGTATTTTGCAGGGAGAGTTCAGGAGTGTGGTGGCAGCTGTTCTTTCATCCTGGACTCCCTCAGGTAACCTGGTTTGAACTGATTTTATGGATTTATTTTAATGTGTGATGGCTTTGTTTTTATCTTAAACTTTGGCTGTGCTGACACTTTTGTTTGTATTTTCAGAGACGCAGACGTCAGCCAGCCACTGTTTTCTTACATTGCTTTTTTCTGTATTGTATATGGATTGAGTATTATCACCCTGGGTATTTGTTTATAGTTTGTGATTTTTAACTATAACAAGATTAATAAAGCCGGGTTGCTGCTGCTGGGGGAGGAGCCTTGCGCCTGCCCTTCTGTTCCCTGGGATTAATTTTGGACTTGGTTAAACATGTTAGTTTCATTTTAGTGGCATCTGGTCTACATTCAGCTTATCATTGTATCAAGGCAACAGACATGGACTCAGTGAGGCGCTGAAGGGTCGAGTTATCTTTTAGATTCCTCCATGCAGCCTTTACACTTGATTCCAGTTAATTTCAGTTTCGTGGTGGACTTTTTCCTGATTGTCTGTCCTATCAGACATTCAATAGGCTTGAGATCCGGTGAATCTCCAGATTGAAATTGCAGTGGCGTGATGCTGTCGTCTTCTAACCATTTCTTCACTTGTTTGGCTCAGTGGCAAGGGGCTCCATCATCTTGGAGTAGAAATCACCGTTGGGAAATGGTTCTGAGCCATAGAGAGGAGGTGGTCTTGGAGTGTTTTCAGGTACGGTTCATAGCTGTCCCGTTGGGTAAAACATGTAGGTATCCTCTGACTTTGGCAGAAAAGCCCAGATGTAGACAGTTTGCAGATGCTTTGTCATTGGGACGGTACACTCTGGCTTCGAACTCTTAATCCACCTTGGATTCCAAAAAAGCTGAAGGGGGAATCGTCAGAGAAAATTACTTTGTCCCAGTCAGCTTTGATCCAGCCTTTGTATGTGAGACTAAAGTTCAGGCAATTTCCGTCATTTTTTCTTGCTCAAAAGGGGCTTCTCAGCAGTCCTCCCTGACACCCGACCATTCTCCAAGAGATTCCTTCTCACAGTGCACACAGATGCCTTCACTCCAACTTCTTTCCATTGCCACAGTAAGTGGACACCACCACTGACCGTCCTATCTCTCAAACTTGAACAGCATAGGTGGCAATTCTGGCGAGAGGGGCTGACTTTTGGGCATCCAGACCTGGAGGCAGCTTTACAGCTTCCAGTCTTAGTATACTTCTGGATGATCCTAGATTCTGTGCTTTGGCTGGCATAACCTCTGTTGGTTATCTGGCGACTGCTAAAACCTTCCTTGCAGTGCAATGATGGCTGAGCGTGTTTCCGAGAAGGTATGGCTATTCCTCATGGCTTGCTCTGAAGTTATAAAATCTGTCTAAAAAGCATCCTTATAGAGCATAAGTCTACTCGTTATCAGTTCTAATTGTCATCTTTCAATTACTGCTAATTGAGTAACATGTCAAGATTTGTGACGTTTTTTTGGAAATCGTGTGTTTTCACGTTAGATTTCTAAATGTCAGATTTCTTTTTTTCAGTTTTTTGTTAAGTATATGGAAAACTCCAAAGCACTATGTAATTTGAATATGTTAATGTAACATTATTCAGCAGGTTTAATTCAATTTTATGAAGCAAAATTAGATAACTTTAGGGTGATGCAAAACTTTTGGCCATAGCTGTGTATGTGTGTATCTGTCTGTCTGTCTGTCTGTCTGTCTGTCTGTCTGTCTGTCTGTCTGTCTGTCTGTGTGTCTGTCTGCCTAGCCTCTTTTTTGGCAGTGCATTTTCTTTCTCTGGAAATGTGTTTTCGTTTGAAGGTAGTTGATTGTCTAGTTACTGTAGGTCTCCATTGAACACACTTTTATTATACAGAATAAATTGTTTGCCTACATATTAACACAGACTAGTAATATAATATGTACTTACTAATATTAATTGTGGATGTAATGCTGTGGAATGGCTAGGTAGATGGCCCTGCATTGACCACACTATTATTATACAGTATAAATCCTCAGGATATCCATAGGCAGTCAGGTTTAGTTTAGTGTTCCTCAACATTCAAACACAGGCCTTAAACATTCTAATAACAAAAATCAGGAGATTACTTTAAATGTATATTTACGTCAGAATTAATCAGTCGCAGAAGCAATTTTATATATATATATATATATATATATATATATATATATATATATATACAAAATCTGACAACAAGAATAAATAAATATTGCCAACTTTAAATGACCTTTTTAAATAATAAAATCTGAGAAGTACGAATGACCTGTTTTATAATGTTTCTAATCGTGTCTGGTTTGTAGGTTGTCTGTCCTATCTCTATCGCTATCTAGGGAATGAGCCCTGCCACTCGAATCACGCACATCCTCTCTCTCTCTCTCTCTCTCTCTCTCTCTCTCTCTCTCTCTCTCTCTCTCTCTCTCTCTCTCCATATTGTTATGTATACCTGTCAAAATGAAGGTAATGTAGTCCTTTGCCATTTCACACCTATTAACTTCTCAAGTGGCTGGGGTCCTCTCACTGTTGTAAGGGAGACGTGTAGAATTTTATGAAGCGCAGTCCCAGTCTATATACTGCGTGCAAGCTAAACAATACAATAACTGTGAACCATATAGGATCAAAACCCGACCTTCCTGGTATTTCAAACTGATGATAAATCTTTTAGTTCTGATTGCCTTGCCATTTACTAGATGAAGTGGAACGGCCGACAAAATGAGACAAGGTCACCATGCCTGTGAAGGACATAGTTGTCTTGGTTTATGCAGTCACACAGAGTAAGAAAATAGAACCACTGGATGTAGGATGAGCATAAGCAGGCAGGGAGGCACACTCATTCACGTGCCTGTTTGAATTGTTCTGGAGAGATGCCTGACACCATTCCTCAATGATTGCAGCTTTTAATGTCATCACGGAAGTTTGGGGTGGGGGCATATCTGTTTGTTCTCCTTTAATGGCTGTGGTCCATAGAGTAAGCCCTTTCCAACCAAGGACCTACTGTACAGTACTCCCAGCTCCATATCAAAGTCTGTCACATCAGCTGCCTTGTCTATTGTGACTGAAACTGACTTGCAACAGGGACTTGCATCTTTTATATAGTACAGAATGTCCAATTCGGACCCTAGAGGGTCATTCTATTTAAAGCACAGTAAAAGGTAATAATGACTTGCTTTAGGTTCTGGATGGAGGTGTGGAACAATACCAGGACTGTAAGGGCCAACGCTGTCCACCCCTGTATTACAGAATAGCAATTCCACTGTCCCATTAAGTCAGTCAAGCTTTACATTATTTAGTGAATGATCCCCTTCCCTGGCTTGAGGAGGAACGAAGAAGTATGTAGTGATTCTGGTACCGTGGACAGAGTCTCCCAAAGAAAGATAACCAAGTCCCGAGCTGTGTGTGCAGTCCCAGGGCTCCCATCCATATCCTTTGTTGGAATCCTGATTTATAACATGCCTATACATCCTATCATCGATTTGTATTGGATTTCATTTGCTCATGTTTAATGATGTTTAAGAAAACCCATTTCTAGTCTCTGTGCCAATTGAAATAATGATTAGATTGATTAATGAGACTATTAAGTTCTCGAAACTCCACTCAGTAAAAGTAGGAATAAATGAACAAATATTATAATGAAAGGACAAACAATCAGATGTAAGTTATAGTTTTATTCAGGCACATCATATAAAACATCGGTACAACTGAAACATTGTAAATAAATTTGAACAGAAATGGGTTTTTTATACAGACATGTTATATAAAGCGCAACTGCAAAAAACAATAAATTAAAAAAAAGCATTTGAAAAGAAATAAGTGCAGATACAGGTATATTTTTTATATATAACTGTACAACCGAAATAATGTAAATAAGTAACAAAACATTGGAAATAAACAGGTTTATATACAGACATAACAAAGCGCAAATACGCAACTGAAACTATGTAAATAAAATAAAAAATAATTTAAAAAAGCATTTGAACTTAAATGGGTACAGCTATCAAGAGTCTTTCTATTCATCTGATATCCCCTTTCTACTTTCAACAAATTAGCTTTTCGAAATATTCACTTCAGAACAATGTGCTTATTCTGTCTAGATTCGATATCGCACAAGACACACATAGCATTTTACAGCATTGTCTCGGCTCAAGTGTTCAACGATAAAATTCGAGTTCAATTAAAAAAAAAAAAGCATGTCTTTTGTTGATTTGCTTTTTGATTTTGTAAATTGGAACCTTAGCTTTGTTTTTCAGAAGCATAACCTGTTTCTGGACTATTACTTTGGACTTGTTTAGGCATACTTATTGGAGTTTGGATTTTGAAATGTTTACGTAGCATTTTCAGTTGGTGCATTTGCCCAGTGGTTAAGTAATTGTATTTTATTTTGTTAGTTTTAAACAGCAGTTTTCCATTTACAGTAATTAATCTAGTAACTAGAAAAGATCATATGTTTTACTGTTTTCATAGGCATATTATGACCCTATTTCAGATGGGGTACCCTAGATTATTTGCAAAGGGGTACAGAGCCTAAAAAGTTTGAAAACCACTGCTATAGACACCTTGGATTACAAGAAGCCATTCGTGTAAGGGCTGTAATCACAGTTCAATACATCACCGGCACAGTCCTGACTGATAAATACAAATAATACAATACTGTGCTGTATAAGCAAAATACAATTGGTTTCTATGCAGCAGTCAATTTGACCGGTCTGGTAGTTCTAGGTATGAGGGTATTATATCTCCCTTATTTTTGAAACCCTGTGTCGCATACTTTGTCAGCATAATTAATACATATATACGCACAGCCCCGTATCTGCCAGACAGGCAGAATACATTGAATTAAAAACCCACAAACGGTCAAATTGACCACCTTGGTAGTTAGGGAGCTATGCATTGTGGGTTATCAAGACAACATTCTGGTTGTTTTTATTCAGTCAGACAGATAACAGTACTTAAAATAAAATAAAGAAATGAACATGTGAGCACTGCACCTTCAGATGGCCTGTTCAGATAGGTAAGGTAAAGGAAAGGTAAATCTGCAGCAGTCTAATAGTCTATTTGCTTTTGTAGCTAGCCTCTGATTCTCTGTGAATTTGCCCTCCTTTTCCTCGGCCCTCAGGGGGTTTGAGAAGAGTGGATTAGCAACAGTGACTGAGAACTCCTGACATTATCCCACTTAGCTTTCTACTGTATCCACCCTGTCACTTTCCTCTCCTCCAAACTGCAGCTCAGTTCAATACTGAAATGAAGATCGTCTGTTCTGCAATCCCACGGTATCAGGCAATATTGAATCTGGCTGAAAACGGTCCCCCATGCCCGCCAGGATTCTAATTTTAAAAGTCAACACTTTTTTCTCTTTCTTAAAGCTATGTGGATAGTGCCACAAACATTTGAATACATAGTCTTTGTTGTGAAACAGCAATCCTACACAGAATGCCTGACACAACACAGAAAGCATTGTGCGTTGAAATGTTTTTCAAATGCTAGCATAATACAGCGATTGTTTTATTAAAAGCCTTTTCTTAACCATTGGTATTTTGTGTGACTCTAAACGACTGTCTCCTTTACTTAGCAAAAGCGAGTTGGCACCTGCTGCTTTTTAATTTTAACCCTCATGAATCTCTCTGTGTCTGAAAGTAATGCTCCTCATTACTGCTGTACAGGCTATGGAAAGCCACAGAAGCTACAATCCGATAATTCAACTGCACTGAATGTTTCCCATTACAAAGGAATCCTGTGCTGTGCAAACAGAAGGGCACAGAGCCTCCCATGTCCTCAGTGTGGCCTTATTATGCTGCTTTCAAAGGCCTGTAGGGGTCACAGTTGGATCACACAGCAAACTGCAGCTAAATTGCTCGCCAAGGAAATTGGACATTTCACAGCTCACTTCCTGTTAATCTAGACATGACAATAGCACTAGTGGGAGGTAAACACTAAGACTAAACGTGCCAGGTAATACCAATTATTTTAGGAGATTACACTAGCATTTACTTTAGCTCAAAGACAACCAGTTTTGTTTTATTTTTAATGCAGCGCCAGCTTCAGACAACTTAACCCATTTCCTGGAGGTTTTTAAAATAAAACTCCTGACTGAACTAACACAATAGATGGCATTTATGTACAAAAGGTATTTAGGTGTTAGGTCAGGCTTGGACAACAAATCAAACTATCTCCAATCACATTCGCAATAGTAAGTAGGCCACCATTAGGCAGCCAGATGCACTGGTGGATTACTGTGTTCAATGAATTGCATCAAGCAATGTTGCAGGAGGAAGCATCAGCAGTGTGGAGTAGTGGTTAGGGCTCTGGACTCTTGACCGGAGGGTCGTGGGTTCAATCCCTGGTAGGGGACACTGCTTCTGTACCCTTGAGCAAGGTACTTTACTTAGATTGCTCCAGTAAAAACCCAACTGTATAAATGGGTAATTGTATGTAAAAAATAATGTGATATCTTGTAACAATTGTAAGTCGCCCTGGATAAGGGCGTCTGCTAAGAAATAAATAATAATAATAATCTGGGTACACCACAATTTCTAATAATCTGGGGGCCATTTTCTCAAATCGTTTACTTCAGTCTTTAACTCCTATTATTTGAAAGATGAAAAATCAACAGTATGTACAAAACTGACAGATAACGTTAGCATGCTTCAGACAGCTTATATTCCGTTACATAGGTGTTTGATACTAGTTTTGTAAAGTCAGTAGGTGATTATACTAGAAGTATTAGGTGTGTATACCTTCAAAGAACAGGAGTTAATCATGGACTAGTGTAAACTCTGAAAGTATGGCCCTCTCTTTTAACGAACACCCCCAAATAATATATTCCCCATATCGCTGCAATACAGAAACGGGACACAGCACAGGTAAGCCCTGCAGGGAGTAACACCTCCAGGGTTCTGCTTGCTCAAACAGGCATATTGAAACAGTGTAACTTGTTTTTGAAGCTTGTTTTAAATTGCTTGGCACTGTAATTCCAGGAGCTTTGTGTTGTGAAAGGTGTTATAAGCAATAAGTCAACACTGTTGTCAGCTGTGAAGTGAAATATCAGCAGCTTGGAAATGCTGTGACCTCCTTGATTCTGACGGAGTGTGACAGGAATCACTTAACTCAGTCAAAGGGTAAGGGCTGGTCCTTCATCTCTGATCCTTTGATACTAACTACATGGCATGCCATGTACCTTGAGCTACCTAACAGATATGGGACTGGGGGCTAGTTCAGTCTCTTTTGATAAAAGCTGCTGCTGCAGCACTACAGAAAGGTCTATAGAGGAATAGGCCATTAGAAGAGTGTGCTTGCAGTCGGAAGGGGTCTGATACAATTACAGAGTGGAGGCCCTTTAGTGGGGGACCGGCAGGTTAGCTGCTGGCAGAGGCTTTGCTGCTTCATGCTTATTGTAGTTTCTTACCCGCCTGACATGAGTGTGCAGGGGCAGAGACATCCAAGTAGTAGGGATGGGAATTTTAAATGTTTAAACGTGTAAACTCTAAAGAAGTGGTTAAACATTGAATAGTATGTTAGACGCATAACTGGTCGTGTGACAAATGTCACCAAACACATGAATATGTCTATATAGTTCTGTCTCCACTGACAACTTTAATTACAAACATTGCCCACACACATACAGAAATAAAATCACAAATATGAGTAAATGTACTATTTCTGTGCCAGCTATCCTACTCCAGCAGCCTTTAGGGCTAGAAACGTTTAGTTTTCACTAAACTGTATGTGTGCTGAGCAGTGAAACTTTTCAGAACTCTCCTTTTTTTCATTTCTCTTTTCCTGCTTGCGTCCTGTTTCCTTAGTCCCGCCTCTTCTCATTCCCTATTGGCTTCCATCCTCCCCAGTACTTCATAAAGACAAAAGCTATTGGCTGACCTTTTGTAGTTAAGTCTTTGCGATGTTAAAACGTTATTTGCTTATTTAGCGTTTCTTTGCTTAGAAAATACTAACCAGGTCTGTCGGTATACATAAGAATGTAATATGAATTGTGTGTGTGTGTGTGTGTGTGTGTAGACATGGTTTAAACGTTTAAATGTTGACACTGCATAGCATTTAAACGTTCATAAAAATTTACCAAAAGCACGTCCCTACTAAGTAGACATGCTTGGTGTCTAGTGTCCTCCTTGTCGGTTTTACAGTGAATCAAGCAGACATGTAGGACGCTCATTTGCTTTCTTCTTGCTTACCTGGATATATCTGCCTGTTATCACCAGGGGCCAGTTTTTCAAAACTGGATTGTATTGTGCAATTGGGTTTTTCAAAACATCCAAATGCAATTGAGAATACTGTGATCTGGATTTCATTTTGATAATCCAATCGCACTTTTAATCACGATTTAAATGTTGCAATTGGGTTTTTCAGAATTTAAAGAGGAGATCAGGATTACTTTGATCCAAAATACCAGGATTATTGTGATCCTACTGCGGTGGTGGATTTAGCTTTTAAATGATCCTAGAACATCGATATTTTGTTTGAATTGTCATGGCAAACACACACTATATGTCCAAATAGAGTGTTAGACTATAATATTTACATATTTATTTAAGTTTTGTATCAATGCAAGCAAAAAGGAAAACACGTATTTAGTGGTATAGCTTTAATAAAAAGGAGGCCTTCACATGCGCCTCCTTAAAGCTCGTCTGAGAGATGCTGGACTCCCGACTGACGAGGAAGATGATGAAGATGTCTAAACACCATTTTTTTCAAGTTTTATTTTTATTCAATTTTGATTTAGTTATTTAATTTCTGCTAAGTAGGCATAAATAAAAATAACCATTATTTACATGCATTATATGCACACTAACATTAAAAGTGATTTTAGATTGTGTTAAAAAAACTATAAAACAAAATAAATAAACTTGTATATTAATCATTATTACCACAATCTTATTTATTTTGTTAAATTAGGTTATATCATAAATAAGACCCCTTATTATTTGTTATCTGGGTAAATGTAATCTAGCAGTGACATTTTCTGAAAAACCGGATCAAAATGATCCAGATAAAAGTCATCTCGATCACAAAATATAGGCTTACAAAATCCGGATCACATTGATCCTGATTAAAGGTTTTGAAAAAACGGCCCATGGAAATGAACATGTTGTCTCAATGAAGAACCTGAGTCAGCTGGAAACAAATACTTTATTCCAAAAGGTGGGGAATTATTGTGAGCACACCTGCAACATCAATGTTTAGCCCTAAGCCACAGCAGACACAACAGTTGGCCTCAGTGGTGCAAAGAACAGAATCAGTATAGGATGACTGGAAAGCATCATGTGGTCAGGCTCCTCAGCATCTCCGCGGTTTGTGACAGATGGGAGGATTAGAGTACAGAGGCAGCTACTGGATGTAAATGTAGACTAACAACCAGGTTTAAACATATTTTAATGAGGGAGTTTAAAGAACTGTTTTAGAATCCAGACTGAAGGATTGCCTTTAAATAATGGGTAGGTTAATTTGTGTATTAAGGGATGTGGTTGTACTGTTGCACTATATTGCTGTTGCTCTTGGGCATGTTGTACATGAGGCAGTGGGGTTTCCTCTTAAAGCTTTATAGACATGAATACATGGAAAGCAAATGTTCTCTGCTGTAGCTAGATATATTATTTGTGTGAGATGAGTTTGATTCCTAAAGCCTTGATAGAAACTGTGGGATGTCATCAATCTTTTAGGTCAATAGGGCCTCTGGGGTATTAGCCTTGACTCTTTCTGAAGATAAAACATATTTTTCTGTATTATTTCATTGTGTCACCTAATAAATAACAAAGGCCTCTTGGCTTGGTGTTTGCTTCAGCAGAATCTGTGAGCTATTAGTCTGAGCTTGAAGCCATTCTCATCCCTGTTATATGGAGGTTGACTTACTAGCCACTGGAGACATCATATAAGACTGCCTTATATGGCAAGGAGGCAATTTAATTCTAGGACCCCCTATTCTGTTAATGGGAACATAGGACCCTACCTCAGGCCAGCTAAGTGAGTCTATAAACTATCAAGCTGACAATGTGCTTGGGAATGCATACGATAGATTAACTGACAGACTGAAGTCTTAAAAAACAACCTTCCCTTTCTTTACTTACAAACTTCTCTTAATCCTTTCAGTAGGCACGAAGGGGTTTATCTTTACCCATAAATGTATGTATTTTATATCTATTTCTATTACAACAGCATTAAGTGCACATTAACACTGTGCAAGGAAGCACAGGAAACTTGGATAGGATAATTTAATATATCTCACTGTCAACTTATATACACACACACACACACACACATACATATATATATATATATATATATATATATATATATATATATATATATATATATATATAACAATAGATTTTTTTACAATGTTTTGTAAAACATGTTTTTATCCATCAGGACCGCAGACAGTGCTCCACTCTGTAGATACAGTGAGTCAGCACCTCGGACAGCGACCAGTGGAGCGCTGCCTTCTCTTCACACGCCCAACTGCTGGAAACATTCTGGCACATAAAGGCAAGGTGACCAAAGCAATGTGAGAGCAATGTCTGAGCAGCTGGGGACAGGCTTTTGTTGTCACAAGGTTACACCTACTGTATGAAACTCCCAATATTAGTCTAATTAAGAATCTCCATGGGGTATTAAAGATTTCACATCAAAATCGTAGACTCTATATCAAGTATGTCTAATACCCTATTGACACAACCCAAATAATTCTAAGATACAACTTTTAAGACATGAAGTTCTTATAAGTTTTACATTGATATTTTTGCTCAAGTGTTTTTGAAGTTTTATGTGAACTACCTAAATAATGCATGATCGACATGTGTTGAAAATGTGATTGCGAATGAATGACAATCCTGTGTCTTCAATGTGCATTAATCACACTATTTAGGTATGTGACTAGGGTATAAAAGTAGAGGCACGGAGCTGTGAGAAGATCCCTTTTGAATTCTGTTCAATCCATTTTAACTTCAGCATAAGGAGCGTGTTCCATTCCTTTGTAGGGTTCTCTTTACTTGAACATCACTGTCTTCCATAATTAGAAGTGTCATAGCTTATTAGAAACAGTGGCTTTTACATTAAAGGATGGCCACGATCATCTGTTTTAAAGAGGCAGCCTTGAACATGCCTCCACACATCTGCCAACAATATTGGCTGCTACCTGTAGTGCTGTACTACATACTGCCATTTAGCATCTCCCACAAACGCCTGCTGGAAACCAATCCACAAAACTCCATTTCTTAGAATGTGTTCTTATTATTTTGCTGTGTAGGAGGACTGGCAGAATAATACATCCTGCCCCATAGTCACAGCTCTGGTACACTTCCTGTCCTGACTTGTAATAGATGGACAGAACAACACCCCACAATCATTTTTAAATCAATTCTGTCCACACCACTGTCACTATTTTATTTCTGTCTGCTATATTGTTGGTAGAACAATTAAAGAGTGCATCTGTCTTCTATAGAAAAGTGATTTGCTGTAAAAGTGTAGTAAAGCAATGTAAAACCATAGTGAAAGCGTGGTAAAGCACAGACGGGAACAGTAAATCCCAGAATGGTAGAGCATGGTAAACCATATCAATGCAAAGTGTAAGCATGGGAAGAACTAGGAAACTGTCAAATTACTGTGCAAATGTTAAACTTTTATTTGGGAACAAACCTCTTTGTTTAGTATTTTGAGACTAAAGAGCTGGACAAAAAAATTCTGGGAGTACGGCCACCATGGTCAGCCAGGATGGTATAGATTTGACTGACATCTAAATTGTTGTGGAGCAAAACACGATGCCTTATTGATTACAGCCTTCAGAATAAGAGTTAAAATCTGCAGCAAAGTTTGTTCTCTAAAAAATAGCTCATAAAGAAAGAATGACTCATTGCTGGGTCTCTCAAGATGCAGAAACACAGCATAGCAAGAGCCTAGTATAAACCCTATAGTGAATCACTCTGTGAAATCAGAGCCTAGTATAAACCTTATAGTGTATTGGTCTGTGAAATCAGAGCCTAGTAAAAACCCAATAACGCATCAGTCTGTGAAATCAGAGCCTAGCATGAACTCTATCATCATGTGAAATCAGCTGTCCTGACTATCCTCACTACATTTCCATCTGCCACTAGGACTGACTTGAAAGTGGTTTTAAAATCAGACTCGCTCATTTTCTATTAGCAAGCTTGAGATGCAATCAATTTCAATAGAGTCTCTCTATGTCAGCCTTTGCCTGGATTATGGTCAGGCCGAACTCGATCTCTCCAATTTGTACTGATGGTGAGTGTCTGGTACGAAAAACAAGAGAGGCGGCTTTTAAATCCCCAACTGCAGAGAAAAAATGCAGGCACGACATTAGGGCTGTAAATACAGCTGTGGCCAAAAGATTTGCATCACCTTGAATTTTAGGATTGAGACATAATAACAATAAGAACTATATGAACGTAATTTAGATCTTGTATTTAACATCATGTGATCAAAGAAACTACAAAATGATATCGCAAAAGCCTATCGGAAGCCATAATAGTAGCACAGTATTTCATGTTTTTGTCAGTTTTCCTTTAAGTGTATGGCAAACTACAAAACAGTATTAATTTAATCTGTTAACGTAACATTAATCATCAGGTTTTATTTTACTTAATTAAGCAAAATGAGTTAATTCTGTGGGGTAATACATAGCTTTTGGCCATTGCTGTATACTGCCATATAAAAAAAACGAAGGTTGGTGAATTCATTTATAAATGACAATTGTACAAAAATATGACGTGGATAAGCAGATAGTAGAGTGCAGGTGGAACCAGTGGCAGCCCCAGTTTGTATTGGAACTCCATGGCTTTCACTGACTGGTTTCCTGGTGCCGATGGAAATCTGGCATGACACGCAACAGGGAGATTCAGTTTCTGACAAAATACATAAATGAATCAAATAATACATTCATCTACCACACAGGGGCATCCACTTTAAACAAGTGTGGAATGTGTACTAAGAAATAAATAATAATAATAATAATACTGAGCATCAAAAGAAACGTATTGCTTATATTTGAGCATCAAAATAAATGTATCAATTATATTTGAGCATCAAAAGAAATGTATCACTTATATTTGAGCATCAAAAGAAATGTATCACTTATTATTATTATTTATTTCTTAGCAGATGCCCTTATCCAGGGCGACTTACAATTGTTACAAGATATCACATTATACATTATTTCACATAACATTATTTCACACATTATTTCACATAATAATAATAATAATAATAATAATAATTTATTTCTTAGCAGACGCCCTTATCCAGGGCGACTTACAAGATATCACATTATTTTACATACAATTACCCATTTATACAGTTGGGTTTTTACTGGAGTAATCTAGGTAAAGTACCTTGCTCAAGGGTACAACAGCAGTGTCCCCCACTGGGGATTGAACCCACAACCCTCCGGTCAAGAGTCCAGAGCCCTAACCACTACTCCACACTGCTGCCCTAAATATATAATAATAATTTATATTTAATTTACACTTATATTTGGATAAAATTCACTATTTGATCGAAAAATGACAAACACTGTTTTAGAGCAGGTGCGGTGACTTTTAATGTGTTGAGTAACAATTGACATCACGAAGATGCTGCAAAATGATCTGTCGATCTTGGGCAGGTGTTGCGACTCTTGGTCTCCCAGTCCGTGGCCTGTCATTGACAGAGTGTGTCTGGTTATACCATCTCGCCAGGTTTGAAATTGCTGGCTGTGAGCACCCAAGACGGCGAGCCACAGTACGCCACCCTAGTCCAGCCTCCAACATGCCGATTGTACGAAGGCGCTGCTCTCTTGACAGACGTGGCATATTGTTTTTTTTCTGTGATTTTTTCTTTATTGCTGTTATTCAAGCTTGCAATTCAACAGCTAAAATCACTCCATATCCAGTGTCCAATCAACTGTCTCACTAATTAGGTGATTAATTGCTTATACTTCAGTCATAGTCACTCAAGCGTGTCATGGTCAAGGATGAATGATCAAGTGATTAAAAAGAAACCAAAAACATTTTGTCAATGTCCATCATTTATATACCTTATTTTTTTCTAAAATAAATGTGTTATAATAGTACGTTTCTTTTGATGCTCGGTATATTATAGCTTCTTCCAATAAAATAGTTAAATGCATATCAAATGAAAAACGTCTACGCTCGATTTCAAAACATATCAAACCCGTTTTTAAACCAGTTTCGTATAAAACTAAACTTGAATCCAGAACGATGGAATCTGTTCTGAGAAACCTGAACAAATCCAGGGACTCATCATAGAGTTGCAATATCCCAGAAAGACATTTGACTTTTACGCTTGTTAGTTTCATTATATTACCAACTGTGGTCTTCAAATGCTAAATCAAATATTTGTTAGTGACTGAAAGCTACAGAATTATTGACCAATTGTGCAGCATAATTTTCCACAGGAGCAGAATTAAGTGTGTATTGTATTATGGAAAGCA
Organism: Acipenser ruthenus; assembly: GCF_902713425.1. Classification (NCBI taxonomy): domain Eukaryota; kingdom Metazoa; phylum Chordata; class Actinopteri; order Acipenseriformes; family Acipenseridae; genus Acipenser; species Acipenser ruthenus. Next base: position 1,416,858 of record NC_081219.1, read on the forward strand.
AATACCAACCCACAGCTGTGCCTGTAATGAGGCTTTTAGACAAGCATCTCATTGTTCTCCTCACCACCTGTTCCACCTTCTGTAGAAAAAATGGGTTTCTGGGTCTCGTCTTGCTGAGATGAAGAAAATGTCAAACTCATTCTGTATTTCAGTTGTGATCTTTCCTTGCCCTGACCATTAACAGACCTTTCCGTTCTTGATATGGCTGACATTTAAAGTTCGGCACCATGATGAAATATAATGACTTTACACTACAGGCTAAACAAATCACAGATACAGTACAGCCTCTATATTTAAAGGCACTCCAGGTGATGCCATTGATTTGTGTTCATTTTCTTGGGGTCTTGAGAATGCAAAGCATTCGTACACAGCTGTTCATTAAAGTATGTAGGATACTGCGAACCAAAATGGCCACGTATTGTATTTCTTTTTTGACTTAACCGTTAGATTTAAATCAAAGAGGAGCTCCGGCATGATTGTCTGTTTCTGCTTGAGAGGGACCCAGCTCTGAATCCTATGGCCAAATTAAACAAGACACAGTGTGAACTAAACTTCCACAAGGATCCCTGTAATAAGGCGTATACTATGTGCTGATTAGCCACAGCACTGGAGTTTGGAAATGTGATTCCAGTTTCTGTGTGCCTCTTCCTGCCTGTTTTTTAATGCTCTGTGATTAGGGTTACCATATGACTCCTTGTTCACTGATGACAGTTCAGGCTTTTCAAATCACATTGTAATGCTTTCTGGTGCATTCTACCTGTGTTGGATACTTTTCACAGTAGGACTACACTACCATCAATAGCCTCACCCTGCCTTATTTAGTAAGTCAGTCACCCCCTTATTATCTGAAGGAGCTTTACCTGGTGTTCAAAACTTTCTCAGATGTAATAGCACTTCTATGCACTGACTGAGACTCAAAAATAAAATAATAATTTGTCAGCAGCCATTGTCATTCTATTTGATCTATAACAGGCAATACTTTAGTTGAATTGTTCCAGTTTGATAGTGAAAAGACATATTTAGGGTATCACTGTACTGAGACAGGCGGCTCATTAAAATCATTTACATGTATTAGAAGGGACGATCAGGGTCTGAAAGGGATACAAATGGCAATCCATGGAATAGTTATTCTGCATTGTTCACCTCTCACAATACATTCTGGAATAATATATTTATTTTAGTTACTGTATACAGTAGTAGGGCTAAATTATTTTGACTATCATATATAAATGCATATATTTAGTTTTTACTGTATATATTGTGGCAAAGTCATAGATGGGCACTATATAAATTAAAGGCGATTAGGATGCAGAACTGCCATTCTAAAATAATTGATATAGTATTGTGTGCAGTAGGGGATTTTAAGTTTTGTTGTTAATTGTTTACCCATCACTAGTGGCTGTTACTTTGGGAAAGACAAGCATGTTGGTGGGTTCTAGAAGCTTCTGAGCTGGCCTCGATTTAATTGGTTTGTGAACAGGAAGTTCCATCTCCTAGAGAGTCAAAAGGAAGCTGTCATGACCCAGGAAGGGGGGAAGTAACCAGGAAGGATCCTGTGTGGAGAGCATGTGCTGAGAAAGCTGGAGACCAAACAAAACTAAAAGAAATTAGTGAATCTGTTTATTTTTAAACGCTTTTGAATGTGTTTCTTTAGCCTTAGATTATTAGTTTTTCGAGCTGTTTATATTTTGTGTTTGCAGTTAGCAAGTCTGTCAAGCTAACTAAAAGAAGAGAACCAAAGTGGAGCCACACGGAGGAACTGCAACACGCTGCTGCCTGGAAGAGGAAGCACTAGCCTGGCTCGTTACCAGGAACAACAACGTGAGCACCACTCTGAACCTCACTGTTCAGAGTGTCGTTGTTGGTAACCCAGCCGTGGTAAACTGTTTTAAGGGCAGAGTGTGAAAGTAGCCATCACAGGAAGAAAGTGAATGTGTTTTATTCTCACTGGAACTGAGGGGTGGTATCTATGGAAGGATGCAAGAAGACCACAAGGGGCAACTGGACAACAAACAGAATCAAATTACTTGCCTTTGGTTGTTACTGGGAGCCTTCACTGCCACCTTGTGGTTCTCTGGAAAAGCTTCACTGGGACCTTCAGGAGGACCCCACTGTTCCACCACTTGCCTCTAGAGGTTGCTATCAAGAGGACTTTGATAACCAGTGAGATTGAAACGGAAAAACACCTGGTGGTGTGTAAATAATAAACACGCCTAGTGGCTAATGCTGAAACTGCATACGGTCTGGTGTATTTCAAGGTGACAAACAAGCATGTTGTCACTACATACATAATTAGTGCGTTCTGCTCACTTCCCTGAATGAGCCCAGCTCCCTAAGGGGGTTGAAGCCTGTATAGTTGGTATCTCACACAGTGTACACAGGCACTGGGGTCCATCTTAAGTAGCAGGCACCCTCATTAGCAGCAATGCTGGCAGGGAGCCAGGGGGGAGTGATTATCTGGAAGGTGGGTCAAGCTCAGTACACCGGGCACAGCAGCAGGTAGTCCTGTCACAGATAATTGCTGTTGAATCCAACGTATGTGCAGACTCCACCTCACACAATGCACAAGGTTGGGTTTGTATCACCTAGAATTTAAGATTGAGACATAATTAAAAAGCATAAAACTATAAGAACATAATGTAGATCTTTTATTTGACATCATGTAATCAAATAAGCTATAAAATGATATTGCAAAAATCTACCGGAAGCCATAATAGTACAGTACATTATTTCATGTTAGATTTCGAAATATCCATTTTTGTCAGTGTTCCATTATGTACAGTGTAAGAAAACAAGACCTAATATTTTTTTAATATTTATTGAGACTGAGAGTGAAAATTACCAGACACATCTAACAATTTCAAATCACAGTAATCAGATTTTATTAACATACAGATAAAATTATACAGAGAAATTCACTACTATTAGAGTTTCTGAAGGAATTAGCCCTGATGCAGAGTAGCAGATAATGTAAAATACTTGGCTATTCCCTTTTACAAGGGGAGACCAGATTTTCCCAGTGTAGACTGGTAACCATGAGTGAAGAAATGGGAGAACCAGTTAGGAGAGCTCCCTGACAAAAGTAATGAGACAGTCATGCCCAGCCATGGGATTCATCACCTTTATACAACTTACAAAGTGGATTCACTCCTGGATATGAACCTGCTGCTTCATGTGAGTAGATTCGACTGGTCCAGCCGTTGATCTGTAGATACATGTGAAAAGCAAACCCACAATTCTGATATCTGCATATAGTAGTGGAGACACCATTGTGTTATATAAACCAGCACAGTGCTGGTACATACTAATGCCATGAGCAAGTTGACATTACCAGAGAATAATGACACACACCTGATAGCCTGTTGTGGTTTTGACAGAATCTGCAGGAAAACAAGGGACTGATTAAAGTGGAAAATCCTAATGTTATAAAGCCTGTCAGCATTGCGCCTCCTTATCAAGTGTCTGATGAAGAAAGCGCTACTCTTCCTCCCCCGTCGCTGATCTTCCAAGGCATTTAATTTGGTTTTTGTTTTGAAAATGAAGGCGTGTTCATGCATTACCATGTACTCATGGATTTATTCTGCACGCCCTCGTGGACTGTTCACAATGAGATGAAATGTTTTATGTGAGATGGGGTACATCTGGAAATAAGCATGTGCAAATTCATCAAAGCAGTCAAGGTGAAATGAAATGTGAATAGAATCAGCATGGCTTCTATGGTCTTGCACCTGTGTGACTGCTGCTTTTGTTTCATCTGTGAATTATCCAATATGGACATATTTGTTGCCATTACTAGCAACATAATTACTCGTTCCTATTATTAAACTAATTATTTTGCACTTGTTTCTTTTGTATAATCAGTCTTTGAAAATATCTGTGCATTATTAACAGTGTGATTCATTATTAAAATGGTACAAGGTGAACTGTTTTGTTTCCATTTTTTTATAGGAATGTAAATTAGGAGAAAAAGAAAGGGAAAAACAAATTAAGACTTTTTTTCACAGATTTCATGATTTCCATGGAATGTACCCATTGCAGTGTAATATGTAGTTTCCTGTGAAAATTCCCATTTCTAAATAAATAGTGAAAATATACATATTTTATATCACGTAAAAAATAAATACAACAAACATTTGCCTGTTTTGACATACTACCTGTTACACCGCATTTAGGAACCTGACAGCTGGTTTAGTTTGCTTCCCAATAACATAAATTCTAGAACGAGAAAAGGTCATTCGGCCCACCTATGTTCGCTTGCTTTGATGCCAGCTTGTTCCGTTAGCACTCGGGAGAGGAAAAACAATAACCTGAAGAGAGTTAGTAGGTGAAATGAAACCTCTGGGAATCTGTGGCTAAACGGACCACCCTTCATCCAGATGGCTAGCTAAAGGTCTTATTATCGTCACAGAGAGTCTATTCCTGAAGGATCCAAAGCAGTCTCTGCTTCAACACCTCTGTCCTGCAGCCTGTTCCAATGGTTCACCACCCTTTCCATGAAAAAGCTCCTTCTCCCCTCGGTTCTGAATATACCCTTCTTCAGCTTCCACCCGTGGCCCCTGGTTCTGATCTCTGTGACCTGTGAAAAATAATTCTCAGCAGTTAGTTTGTTAAACCCCTTGACAATTTTAAATACCTCTTAAGTTACCTCTGGCTCTCCTTCTTTCAGTCTATCTTCATATGACATACCCTTCAATCCTGGAATTAATCATGTTGCTCTCCTCTGTATTCTCTCCAATGCCTCAATGTCTTTCTTATGATATGGGGACCAGAACTGTACTGGTAAATGATTGAACACACTGCATAGAGCGACACGATTTCATTAAAATGTCTTCAGCAAAAAAGACCCCAGCTGCATCAAAAGATCGGAAATATTTCTGCTAAAGATTACTCTGTCAAGTAAAAGGGGACATTTTTCTGGTCTGTTATTTTTACATTTATTTATGTATTTATTTGGTTAATTCACTGATGGTGAAAATAATCTTTGAAAGTTGTACATAAATATTCTGCAATTTAGCATTTCAGAAAGGAGACATCTACTTAGTAGTAAAAAAGAACAATTTATTGATTGCGAAAGATCTACCTGATGGCCACATGATAACTGGCAAACAGGTATGCCCGACATGAACACAATTGCTGACAGATACATAATACATTCACGTTTATATCCATTGCAGCTCGAGCACTATGCAAGTGGCACTTGGGGCCACCTTCCCCCAAAATATAAGGCCGCTGGCAATTGTTTGCATAGTTAACCGTCACCTGTGTTTTTGGGGACACGCGGGTAAGGTCCATTGATAATGTGTAAAATGAACTATGCACTTGACCAATCGCCCAGTCCCACGTGATGCAAGCTAGAATGATATCTTGTTTGTAATAGTGCATGATGATTACTTTTTGGTCCTGCCTGGTTCAAGGAGCTAAGACGCTGCCCAATACTGACAAGCATGATATGTATTCATGATGGATGTGGATGCCAGAGGCAGGACAAGTGGCATTCACCTTCCCCCAAAAGCACGAGGCCACCTAAGCACCCCCCACCCTGCAGATCTAAACCACTCAGCGCTCAGGTAAGGAAAAACCCCCTACTCACCAGAAATAGGGGGAAACCTTAGGGAATCCATGGCCGAGGGTTACCCTTCCTCCGGGTTCTAAGTTGATGACACCAATAGTCCATAATTAGCCACAGCATTTTCTGTGCCTATAATAAGTCTGAGACATTCTTTCGAACGTAGAGTTAGTATGCACCGGAAGTCCATCTCACCCATAGCCTTGATTAGGTGTGGAGCAATGTTCCTGGAAGCAGCAGAAGTTGCGGTGCCAATCAATAATAGGATACAATTCAAACAATGCTGAAGATTGCTCTGTGGAAGGAAGGGATGAGATCTCAGGGGGGCCAATTCCCGTAGAAGCACATGGAACCAGAGATACCACCGAAGCCTCGAGAGGGGGCAGCATCAGTATAGAGACAGAGAGAGTCTGCAGAGGTAGGTAGGTCAATGTAAAATAAGAAAATGCCATTCCAGTAGGAGAGGAGGTGGGACCATAGATTGATATCGGCCTGGCACCCTGCATTGATATTAACATGGTGTTGTAGTTCGAATAAGGAAGATTCTAGTTTTAAAAGATAAGAAACAAACGTCCTTGTGGAATGATCCTTGTAGCAAAATTAAGATGACCCAGTAGAGAGAGGAGTTCACGTTTACAAGATTTTTTATACTGAAACAATTTTAAGACGTCTGAAATTCGATGCAATTTGTCTTGGGGGAGACGTGCTTCCATTTTCTTGGTCCAGTTCAATCCCAAGGAATTCCAGGTAGCTGGTAGGTCCCAAGGTTTTCTCCTCTGACAGAGGAACTCTGAGTTCAAAAAATGGAGTTCTTAAAATACTGATTGAGTGGGTAGGGGGCTGATCCTTAAAGTCCACTAATAGAAAGACATCTAATAGATGGAGCACGAATTGCAATTTTATTTATTTATGAGAATCCAACACAATGCTTCAGTTAGGGAATTGAAGATGTGAGGGCTGCTCCTACAACCGAATGTGAGACGAACTGAGAAATAAAATTGCTGTTTCCATTGAACTGTGAAGAGATGTCACTGGGAAGGATGAAAGGGCATGACTTTGAATGCATCTGTGATATCAGCCTTAGAGAGCCATGCCCCTTAACCTGTTATTTTAATGAAATGGATCGTATCATCGATTCTGGTATAGTGTAGAGAGAACTGATCAGGGGGAATTGATGCTGGAAACAGAACCTGAATGAGGTGAGGATAGATCAATAATTAGCCTTTTCTTGCCTGAAGATTTGCAAATTACTACTCCCAGTGGACTAATATGGAATGACGGGAAGGGGGGTTCAGGAAATGGGCCGATCATGAAACCTTTCTTTAGCAAAATATCAACAGACTCTGGATCGTTTAGAGCAGATCTTGGATTACTGCAAATGTGGGAAACAGAGGGAGTTAAGATACCAGTGGGGAAGCCATCGTTCAGACCTAAAATAATAATTATTATTATTATTTATTTCTTAGCAGACGCCCTTATCCAGGTCGACTTACAATTGTTACAAGATATCACATTATTTTTACATACAATTACCCATTTATACAGTTGGGTTTTTACTGGAGCAATCTAGGTAAAGTACCTTGCTCAAGGGTACAGCAGCAGTGTCCCCTACCAGGGATTGAACCCACAACCCTCCGGTCAAGAGTCCAGAGCCCTAACCACTGCGCCAACTTACAAAAACTATCTGGGTGATAGATGAGAGCAACCGCCATCGCTACTATATTAATGGGGGTAGACAGAAGGCTTAGTCATTTCTGCACAGACACAGTGTGGGCGCGTCTGGGACAGACGCATTTGCTGTGGTTATCGCTGCAGAAACTACAGATGTGTCTAAGCTAATTGTCTAAGATGCCCCATTTAACTCTGATATTAAATTGTTCCAGAATTGCAGCTGAAAAAGACTTGTGGTAGTTGTAAAAATCTGAACCTCTGTATCTCATAGACAAATCGGTCACACAGCTAAGATAGACATCCAACTCCTGACAGCGCACTGGACATGCGTCACTGAGAATGTCTCTGTACAGACTGAATGCTGTAACAAATTCTGCCAAAGGAAGTTTTTTGAACAACCGAGGGTCTTCAGATTTTAAAACAATGGATACTTCTCCACAATCCAACATTCTGTTATCATGCGCCTCAAGGGAACAGATAAGCAAAATAACTAGATATATGTCCCTACCTTCTTGAATTTGAGTATGGAGTTTGCCGGAGACTAAGGCTCGTCTGGGCAGCAGGGAAGTCGGGTTGTGGGAATCGGAGCTGGCTACTTTTGCAGAAAGATTAAAAGAAGGGCTGGTAATGAGTGGGCTCAAACAGGGCGCTGCAGCGGGAAGCTGAGAAGGAGTGGCGAGGAAAGTTGATGCAGAAGGACCGAGAGGTACGGAGTGGCATTCAAGGTAAGAGAGATGTTTATCAAGCCCGGAGACTGAAACTTGAATTATTTGCAGAGCTTGGAGGATGTCCGCGTTGGAGACAGAGCTGGCATGAATGGGTGACTTTACGATGATGTCGGGGGAATCCAACCTGGACTGGGCTGCTTGAACAGTGGAGGCCTCACCTCGGAAAGACAAAAAGTTTCCAATTACTGTTCAGGTACATTTTAAATATTTATGAATATTTGTTGTAAAAGAGAAAATTATCAATTTTGAAAGTAACTATGTATATTTGTTCTGCTTTAATATAGTAAATATTATTTTATTCTAAAATTATTCTAGAATTACCATTCTTTAGACTGTAAAATGCAGTGAAATAAGCTATTTTTGCAGTGAAAAAAATACAGCCCTACAAATAATCCATGAAGCAGTCACTTCTCCCCAGGCTGTAATTCAAAAACAGAAGTTCTTGCTTCATTGAATCATATCACTATTACTTTATGAATCAAGTCTAAAAAATAGTACTACAAATGTTAAATGGCATATGTGGCAAATATGAAGTTTGTTTAAATATTTTGCTTTGTTTTAGGATGCACTTTGCCATGTATTAACTGTTGACTCACTAACATCTTAGCTAATGTTTAAATTTTTATATAATTTACTAATACTACAGCACTATCAACTCTTTATCGTATAATGGTATTTGTGTGCACCTCAACAATAAACACTGAAAATGAAGAACCCAAATTACTGTGTGGGGACCCTTCAGCGTTATTCTCCAATCATTTACAGCTCCACTGTTTGGATCAAAGCAATTGGATCTAATTTCTTTGAATGTGAAAATACACCCTTACCAATTTATTTGAAGCAACTTTGACCGTGAAAACAGACCTTCAAAATGGATCCAATTTCCCTGAAGCAACATCACTAAAATGTCACGTCCAGGTTTACTCTGATTGGTTGACAAGCTTGCAGTGACATGTTTGTTGTTGACATAGCTGGTGCCATTTAACATATCAAATGCATTGCTTGTTAAATAAATTGGATTCAACTTTTATTCAATTTATTTGACCATGAAAACAATGCTTCAAATAAATTGGATCAAAACTTGGATCCTACTTCTTTGACTGTAAAAACACCTGTTTACCCCTTGCAATATTATCTCAGAGAAAACAAACCCACCATATGAAGTCCACTGAGGTATATATAGCCAATAATGTCTCCCAGAATTTTTCAGGGATTAAAACCAGGCACATAGTGTTTTTACAAGGTGCTTAAGAGGGGTCAATTAAAGTATAATGAAACACTGTGTTAAAATGTGTAATTTTAGTTCAATCTCTAAAAAGACTACAATACCCTTGAGCCCTGGGGTCAGCTGACACATTACGGCGGGAATTCTGGGGTATATAAGGAAGTGGTTTGTGTAGCATGGAGAGAGAGAGAGTAGGAGGAGGTGTGTGTAAACAGAGCGAAGCATTATCTGTGTCAGCGTGCGTAAAGAGAAGGAAGACAGAGCCATTAGTCAGTGTTTTGGGTTTCAACCGAACGAAAAGGACTGGCAGCACTTGTTGGCGACCATGACTGTGTGTGAATTGTTAGTAGAGAGGATACGCTGTGCTAATTGTGAAGTGGGTTCATGCAATAAAAGCTCTGTCCTGTATTATACCAGAATATTACCAACAAGGAAAGTAGCTGTGTGTTACTGCAATTGATCTGGTAGTTTCCTGTTGTTCGTGTGTATCAAACACTGTGTATATTTCTACACATTTTAAGAAGATCTGTATGCTTCAAAGAAATACGACTTTCAGTGTGTGTTTAGATACCTGTGAACTGTGCAATGATAAATTAATTACCCAGACGGAATAATGACAACAAAAGAACAGGGCTTGGTTCAAGAAAAGGACTGTGGGCCATAAGGTTTGGATTGCAATTATTTCTACAGGCAGAAGGGCCTTGGTTAGATGTATAATCCTTCATTGCTTTGGTGCGTCACCACAAAAAGGAACCTCATCTGATGATACAGCTCTATCTTACTATTGATAGAGGAAAGTGACATTTATCTGTGTGCTCTCCAATGTTTTCCTGTGGAAGAAAGGAAATAAATGAGTTCTGAAAACTCCAGTGGGAGTAGAACATGACTTACCTTTGTTTTAGTCTGTGTGAAGAATATCAAGTGTTGGTTTTATTCAGCCAGTGAGGAAAACCTGGACTGGAAATATTTGTAAAAATAAGGGCACTATATTTTGAATTGTGTTTGGGATTAGCCCGACACAATTGGTTAGTCAAGGATTGAAGAAGTGAGTCAGTGCCGCGAATGAGGGTTAGGTGTTTTCTCTTCTTTATTAAATTAATTTGTTGGAAATAAAGAAATATACCCTCTGCTGGCTACCCAAGACTACGTTTGTCTGTCACGCTTTATAGCCCCAGTTTGGAATGCTGCAGCATAAGTAGCATTTGTTACACCACTTATTAACCATTTCAGACATTCAGATTTGCATTTCCCAGAAGAGTTCATGAAAACCCTACACATGCTGTCACGTTTAAGATACTCTGAAATACAAACTATAATCCCCCTAATAAGTCTCAATTTACCTGGAATTTACACAGACAGATATCTAGATTTATATAAGCATTCCTACCTCCTCCATGCACACTGCATCAGTTTTATAATCTCTTTTCTTTACAAGCTGACAAACTTTCAAAGCTTTAATCTGGAGCTCTCGCAATGCCCTCTGAGACATCCAGCATGAGCCTTTACTCTACTCAGCAATAAACGGCTGCTATCTCTCCTTCTCCAACACGGAAACCAATTACATTTGTATGCAGTGAGACACAACAAAAGACACGGGCCATCGGCTTTGGAAATTAAAGTCAAATTTGACCCAACTTTTGTTGGAGGCAGACTATAAAGTGTATTTATTCTGGGGTGCTGCCGTTTAGTGAGTAGCATATTGTTGAAGCTTTCAGACACATGTTATTGACAATGTTCATAATGGGGGTTGGTGCTGTTTGTAAAGGGCAGTCCGACACTAGTTCTGAAGGAGGCTTTTTTTTTTTTAATTTGTGTTTCTAAACTTCTTGCTGATATGAATTTCTGCTGTAAGTGGCTTCTGGTTTTTATTTTTCATTTTATGCTGCTTGCAATCATTCTAAGTGTGCAGAATTCCGGTACTCAAATACTGACTTTTTATTTCATAATAAACTGAACTGGAAAAAACAGTAATGCGAAGCTTCCTACTCTTTAAATTCCTATTGGTAATAAACCTGCACCCTTACACAGTCTCTATTTAGAGATGCTGCTCTGCTGTACAGTCCTGGTACACACCTCCGATCAGACACAACGTTTCTTATTTCACAGTTGATTTGCTTGCAGAGCCTACTGTCTAATTGGTCTGGTATATACTGTTGATATAGCAATAACTTCATTTGTTGAATTCACTTCTAAAAATATATACAGTTTATCACAACCTAGTGTCTAGCTGTCCCATTTATTAGTACATAGTAGCCAGCCATGAAAAATCACAGAGGCACTTATGTATGTAAGTTACAGTGTCTATCTGGGACAAACACCCAAACCTAAAATGACATAATAATACTCAGAACCTGGATCCTCTAAACTGTTGTATAGAATTGTTAAAATGTGCATAACCTGGGTCTGCTAAATTGCAGTTTACAGAACGCTTCCACTAGCGCTGCAGCATTGCAATATTAATAAGCTGGGTTTGATAAACTGCGGACCACCAAGGGAATGTATTATTCCTTTAAGCTGATATGTACATTTTTCTAATCAACAGTATTACTTTGCCTCACCTTGTAAACAAGTTGCTAATAAGCCTTGGTCATTTCAAAGCTATTCGAACACGTTTAACTCACGCAGCTATGGTGGCTTGAACTGAGTCGTATGGTGTCGCTGTAGTCTGCAATGACAGGAAAGATTATAGATATCAGCGGGACTTGGGAATTCATGTATGCACACAACAAAAGATTAATTGCATTTTATTGTGCAGCAAAGCAACATGTAAGATCCTAAATAAATAAAATATTAGTATGATTTTAACTGAGGCCCGTGCCTCGGGTGCCGCATAGCTGGCTACGGCGTTGATAAATAATAGATCTATCACTCTGTGTTCCCAATTTAGAGAAATTCTGTGTAACACCACACGCAGAGGTTCTGGCAGGAAACTCTCTTTACCTTAGATCAAACCACGCAAACATCAAGCATATATAAACTTTAATAAATAACCTATCGCATGAGTTTCCTGACTGAACTACCAAGTACCAGTTAGCAGCAGGAATAGGTTCTGAAGGATAGAAACACTAGAACGAAAGCTATATTCCCTTTTAAAGCGGTTCTTCTGGCTGACTGGCACTGGTGTGATATATGATGGTACGACTGACCCACTTGTCCAATGGGATTGGTCCTTGTGTACAGGGCTTGGGAATGAGGTTGAAAGTTTTCATCCAGCCTCTCTCCGTTACCAAGTCTCCACCCCAAAGAGAATCCTGTCGAAATTCTGTCTACTGGCCCAACATCTCTGAACTTTCCTTTAGAGTTTTCATTTCTTGGTATATATTTCCTCAAGCCTATCATTACATGGCCAATCAAAACATAACCCTATACACTTTGTAAGCACATGTCTTTGCTACCTGATCCCCAGGGTCTTTTTTAATGCACACAAAACACTTTTTTAATTTCTGTTTCAATCTTTGGCTACATGATATGCAGTTCAGGAAGCTTTTTGCCTTCCAGACATGAACATAAGTCTACAGACAGAAAATTCCCATTCCAGAAACCGACACACCATATCTATGTTTACAGCAACCCAACTGTGAATGTCTTGCAGGTAAGGTATTAAATATGAGTTATCTTCTTTATACAGACCTACTGCCTTGAATCTTTAACAAGACAGCAGTTATCTTGTGAGGCCAGTTAGCATGCCAACATGCCTTCAAGGAAAGAGCTTCTTATACTGCCTTCAAGGCAGAGTGTGCACAGATCTCTGCAGGAATTGACGCACATACTACAAGGTATTTTTAGTTGAGGATTCATTATCAATCATGCAATTTTATTTATATTGTATTTACTTACAATGAAATATGCACATGCTATTTAAAATGTTGCTATTTTTCTTAACTGAACAGATGAATATACATTATGTACAGTTTAATGTAAAGCTGTTTCATCAAATGATGCATAAAAGGCAGCAGTGTGGAGTAGTGGTCAGGGCTCTGGACTCTTGACCGGAGGGTTGTGGGTTCAATCCCAGGTGGGGGACACTGCTGCTGTACCCTTGAGCAAGGTACTTTACCTAGATTGCTCCAGTAAACACCCAACTGTATAAATGGGTAATTGTATGTAAAAATAATGTGTAAAAAAGGATGTAATTGTATGTGAAAATAATGCGATATCTTGTGGATAAGGGCGTCTGCTAAAAAATAAATAATAATAATAAAAGACCCTCAAGTGTAACACGGCTGTAAGTAAACATGTAACTGACTTTCTAAAGGACTTGATAGTCGGTGTCACACTGGATGGGGTATTCTCTGTCTTCGATGAGTAGCATGCTTTTGGAAGCATCTTGACAACAGAATGCAACGTTGTACTTTGACAGTTCAGTGATGCAAAGAACACAGTCAATGGACTATGTGGTAAAACAAATGAGCATTTACACTGTTTATGATTAATAGAGAGAATGCGTAATGTTAATCCAGGCCAGAGAGCTTAGACATAGATTGCAGGCTCTGTACAAGCAGAGAGCACAAATGCATTAGACCATACATAGGCACGTCCTGTTGTTCCATTCTATAACATGTATGGCACAGAGTTAACCAACGTTAGACTGTATATATCCAATAGTCCCCTATGAAAAGCGTGTCAGATTGTTACAAAATTGCCCTTTAAATGGTAAATATAGTTTATTGTACAATTGTACCTTTTATAGGGCTGTTTTCAAAGTTTATCACAGTAACTGAATTATCTTATTGAGCTTGAAACTCAACGTCGAAGCATACAGAGGGTAAGACTTTTTTTTAAAATTCCAAATGTGACGCTGTCAGCAGTAAAATGAATCGGATGTTTTTGAACCCTGGCCTTAATGCTGGGCAAAAGAAAGTAATCAAAAAGTAGCCTAGAAATAATAATGCAAGTGTTTTACTTGGTGTTCCACAACCCTGTGCAGTGTTTACAAGAAGCGTATTACTTTACCTCTGCTGTATCCCGAGGTGTCCCTAACGAAGCTTTTTGTTTAACATATTTTCGATTTATTTTAATATTTTTTATATGTAAATGAACTATGGTATAACTTTTTTTTCAGGAGAAAGATATATTTTTATTCTAAACACTGCAGTTCATACTCCGTCCTGGAACACTACAGACCAGGATACACTGCAATCCTATATTGTTTAGTTTTATTTTTTTTTTCTCTTGGCGAGTAAATGTTGAGGAATGTATTGCCCAGTTGATTTATGACCCATGATATGTGATAACAAATTTCAAAGGAGTCAGCAATATGTTTTAAAATATAACCCTTGCGATATGAACAACACGGGAAACAGCAAAGGTGTTAAGAAACACATAAATTCCCACAAAATCAAATGTCTTCTCAATAAAATAGACTTGAAGGAATAAAACAAAAAAACATGTTCTCAGTTCTCTGAAAAGTGTGTCCTGCCTCCAAAGACCGACATAAGCATGATTCTCATGGGACTTTTTCTACCTATCGACAGCAGAATTTTTTGGAGGAGGTTTGAGGGAGAAATGTGCTTGTCCATACAGACAACACAACAGTGATGGCTTGCATCAACCAAAGGGGCAGCCTCGGATCGCTCAGTCTCCTTCATGTGTCCTGCAAGCTTTTGCTCTGGGCACACGAGAACCTCCTCTCACTACGGGCAGTACATTTGCCCAGGATGATGTTCGGGAGAGCAGAGATAGATCTCTTAGACTCCCAGGAATCAACCCATTGTCCCCTGTATTTCTCCATAATAGGAGACGGTGACCCACTGGCAATAGATGCCTTGGCACACCAGGGATCATACGCCTATACGCCTTCTCTGCTGTACGCCTTCTCACCGCTCGCCCTGCTCCCGCTGTGTCCCCTTATTGGCTCAGGAGACTGGTTTTCAACCCTGATGCAGCCGTGGAGACTGCCCAAGCGCCGTGACCTGCTCAGTCAGGCACGGGGGACCTTATGGCATCCTGACCCATTGTGTCTGCAGCACTGGGTCCAGCCCCTGAACGGCTGCATTTGAGCCGTCTGGGACTTTCCAACAGAGTTATTGACACCCTACAGAATGCCAGAGCACTGTCCACATGCTCCCAATACGGGTACAAGTGGGGTGTTTTCCAGATGTGGTGTCTGCCTCGTGGGTTTGACCTCACGACCTGTCCCATGGCACTTATACTGCAATTTTTGCAGTACCTCTTAAACAAGGGGAAATCCCCCTCCACGTTAAAGTTCTATCTGGCAGCTATTTCAGCTTGCCATGTCAAGATTGACTCGGTCTCCCCAGGAGCTCAGCAGGTTCGGTCACCTATAAAGGACATTGTTCTTCGCTGGAGGCTAAATGTTGTGCTTAATGCACTCATGAAGCCTCCATTTGAGCCCCTGCATTTAGCTTAGTTGAAATTTGTATAATTTAAAGCGGCTTACTTGCTCGCTTCCCTCCGCAAAGTGGGTGAGTGAGATGCAGGCATTTTCTATTGTGAAAGCCTGCTTCATTTTTACAGAGGCCAGGACAAAGATTATGCTCCGTACCAATCCTGCCTTTTTGCTGAAGACTGTCTTGGCATTTCATGTCAACAAGTCTGTGGAATTGGAGGCTTTCCTTCCACCTCCTTTCCAATCTGACAAAGAGTGACAGCTCCATATGCTCTGCCCAGTTTGGGCCCTGGTGTACTACATTGACAGGAGGCAGTCCGAACAATTTTTTGTCTACTATGGGTCAAGTGGATAGCAGACACGGTCAGGACTGCCTATGAGCTGGCCAACTTGCTCCCTCCAGAAAAGCTCATTGCGCATTCCACCAGGGGCATGGCAACTTTGTGGGCTTTATTCCAGGGAGCATCTGTCGGAGACATTTGCAATGCAGCGGTGTGGGCTACTCTCAATGCCTTTACTAGGTTCTACAGACTAAATCTTGTGGATCCTCAAAACACTAGTTTTAGAACTAAAGTGTTAAGGGCGGCTTCTCAGTCGACCCTTACAACACAGGCATAGATGTGAGTTTATCCCTCAATTGGCCTTGGCCGTTCTGCGATCTTGCCCCAGCGACGGCTTTGGTACACTCACCCATATGGTAATGGTTACATTTTGTACTTGAAAGGGAACGTTAGGTTATTATCATAATCCTGGTTCCCTGAAAGAGAAATGTAACCATTAGTCTTCAAGGTCACTGCATCCATGATTGCAGCAGGCTTGAAAAACAATTATGATGAGATCTGTAAGCACAGTCTTTTTGTGCCCTCGGGGGCGGGACATGACTGCGTCACTGGCTCAGAGTGCAGCCTTGGCATATCATATTCAGGATTCGGGTCTTAAGGAGGTAAATACCCATACGGTAATGGTTACATTTCAATTTCAGGGAACTTGGGTTGTGATAATAACCTAATGTTCATACACTTCCATTTGTTCTTCTGTAGAGTTGAGTATGTTGGCAGGATTCTGCAGTTCCTCAATATTTCCGTAACCTAAGGCGGATTCTGCAAATTTGCAGCGCGATCTGTGATAACGTTTTTCATGGGGGACTAATCCAAGGCACTTCCACACGGCTCTGTACACCCGTAAAGGATCCTCACAGCCACAGGAACACATGGTCTTGACTGTTCTATGTCTGTTCTGGAACAATTTCCTTGTAATATTTAATTGTAGCATAGGGGTTTTCAAACCTTTTTTTTTTTAAACTGTACCCCTTCTGTCAGGAGTTTTTAGCTATAGTCATGGCCTATTTCCATTTCTTGGATGTACTTCACACACAATAGAACTCAAGTTTGTACCTAATTGGATCATCAATTCTACTTCTATTGCAGGGTCAAAGGTTTTCCACATTGGTTGTGTGTACTTAGTTCAATTGTGTCACAATGACCTCTTACTTAGTTGGTGAGATATGGTGTAAAGAACCTAAACTTCAGGCTGATCAACTAGAAAATAAAATATATTTGATATTGTCTAGATGTAAGTACACTGTTAAAATATTGATGTGTCCAATGTTAATAAAAGCATTTAACAAACAAAGGAGAACCTGTAGCTGAAAGCTGTGAATTACTGGGTGAACACAAAGGTCAGCCGAATGCTGTTTGAAAGATGAAGTGTGAAATGTGTCTTATTATCTTGTTTCATTAATATGCGTTCTTGACAAGCGGTCATGACAGATGACAGAGACTGACCTTTCTAATTCCACAGAAGCAATTCTGAGTCATTATAACCAACATGGTGAATTTTGCTAAAAAGCTACCGGACAGCAACCTTTTCATTTGCATTACGGGAATCATATATTATTTATAAGGTCAAGTGCCTCAACAAGGATTAGTTTAGGACCATGTGTTAATGGTTGAAAAACGATCATTCCTGTAGCATGAGGCACATCAGTCAATTGATTAGGAAGATGATGCAACAACTTTAAGTGGTCTCTACTGTGAAATGTGAACTTTAATAACATGCCTTTAAGTCGAGCTAATTTTGCTATGTCTATTTAATAAGCAATTTAAATGACAGCTAGTTGATCACTGTACTGCTCTATCCAATACCAAAGCTATGTTTTAAGACTATTGCAGTATAAAGGCCACCTCAAAATCAACTACTTTTTTACTGTCCTGATTTTCTGTTATTGACAGCGATGTAAAGTTGCATTCAATATTAAGATCACCCTTGAATTCTGTATTGAGGCCACCATCTGGGGTCCCAAACATATCAAACTTATGATAAATTACTGTACCTCTAAAGACCAAAAGGCTGTACATTTCATTATGCTTTCACTATGCTTTATTACATTTTCCTATTCTTTTACAATGGAAAACTAGTCCTGGGCGTTGGTACAGAAGAAAAGAAGGCACAAAAGAAAGCATGTGAAAACAGATGGCTTTTTGGTGCAAGTGGAGAGCAAGCATTGATGCTAAAGAGGAAGTTCATACCCCATAAACGTGTCCCTCCTACAGGGTTTCGTTGACTATGTAACAGCCGTGCCTCACAGAAAACAGCCTGCCTGTGCAGTCTGTAGAAACGCCTTGGCAATAGCATCTGTACCTTTCATTAGCCTAACTCCACCAGCTGGAACTGCGGACATGTGGCACAGTGTTGATTGTCTGGTACAGATGCGTTTCCAATGAAGTGACCATGCATGCATGCATTTTCATATTATTAGAGTGATGAAGAGTTATTTCGATGTCCATTGAAATCAGGCTGTCCTGTTGACGATGATAAGTGGAGGGAATGGATTCTACTCATCCAGCACCCAGTCCTGGTCATCAGAATGACCTTGTTCAGACGTGCTATTTGAAATAGCCAGGGCTGCTCCAGCAATTTGAGCAAGAAGGCCCTTGCTAAGTCTACTCTGGACTGACTACAGATATGACAGGGAGTAGTCAAACCAAACAGAACTGAAGAGCAGCTCCTGGTCCCATTAAAACAAAACAAAGAAACGCATGATTTGAGTACCTGTAATAAGAACCACTCGGAATGATCCCCAGACATCATAATAGGTAAGAGGACAGTAAGAAATAAAACCAGAAGAAAATGTCATTTCAAGAGACTTACTCTTAACAGTATTCTGTACTCATGAACAGCTGCTAAAAGAACATTACGTTTTACAAAATACTAACATTGTTTGTTTTATGCAGAACTCCCCACTCCCAAAAAACAAAATGTGGTGATGCAATAACCCATGGGTAAAAAAAATCTCACCTGGGAATCTGCATTGCTAGAATTTCAAAAGATTGTTTTCATTCATTAAATAACGTATTCGTTTTTGTTAAAATGTTCTACCATTTTATTTGAAAATGTAATGTGCCCAGTTATTTCACCCCCTATTTTCTCCCCAATTTGGAATGTCCAATAATTTATTCTCCCGTAGCAATTCCCCACGCAGCTCCAGAGATCCGAAGGTTCAGTGGACGTCCCCCGGTCCCACGACCAAGCCAGCTTCCTTTTTCACCCAGGGACTCGAGAGCAGATGTCAGCGAGCTACCGGCCTCTGGAGGTCGAAGGTCAGCAGGGTTCGCTGTAGCGTGATGAGGAGAAGAAGACTCTGCTGATTTTACCTCCCTAACCCATGGGAGTGCCAGAGCCAATGCGATGCTACCGTCAGAATCCCCAGAGACCGGCGACTCTGCACAGCCAGACGCGAGCCTGCGCTGCATGACTTCCCCTGCACACCACACGGCTGCGCTTCTATCAGATGAGCCACTCAGGGACCCCCCAAGAGTATGTTTCTAACAGTATGTAAAGTGATTAAGAAAAATTACAAGATAATTTTTTAACTAAACTTGTCACACAATCCACTTACAGATTCGACTGGATTTGTGAAACAGTAGGAGACAGGAAGCAAGGCTAAGGATCTGAAATAATAAGTCCCTTTCGGAATACATTACTGTCTGCCAGCTCAGTCACAGCTGCTGGGTACCTTGTTTACTCAAGCATGTTTCTTGTTTTGGATTAGGATAAACAAGTTGGATAATAAAGTAATCAGTATTCAACTGACTGTTTGCACAAGTAAAAGCATGAAACCAAAGCCGTAGGGTCACAGCATAAATAATTAGCTATTAGCTTTTTGCACTAGAGTAAATCCTTTTAATACCAGTATAAGAAATGCTGAATACAGCATAACCCTTATAAAAGTTTACCACGGTATTTCTGCATGGTATGTTTACAGTTTTACCATGATTTTCCCATGGTTATACTATGAATTTACCATAGTTTACCAATATGCTTTACCATACCTCGCTATTCTTTACAGTGCTTACCTGTGCTTTACCATGCTTTCACTGTGCTTTATTACATTTTGCTATGCTTTTACCATGGGAAACCTTTATAAGGGAATGGAAATGTTAAAATCGCTATTTAACCATGAAGAATACAGCACAGGGAATACAGGATGGGATCTACATTGTTTCTTTTTTACAAATTGTGTCTTGTATAATACAATGTGGTTACCATATACATAGTACAATACAGTCTGTTACACATACAATGTCATTTCACTGTCAGCAGTGTCACTTTCTGCAAACCATGTAATCAATAACTAGGGTAAAGGCACGACTGTGTGGAGTGAGCGGTGAGTCATGCAGTCAGGGCAGTGCAGGGTTGTGTCTTGGCTGTGCAAGCTTTTTGGTCTTCGCTGGGCATTCCACAAGGTGCATCTCACTGGGAGGTAAAATCTGCAGGGACTGTTTCTCCTCACTGAGCTACAACAGATCCTACTGGCCGAGGTCCCGGGTGAGCTGACAGCCAACACCTACAGAGCTGGCCTTTGTCCAGCAGCTTGCTGATACCAACTGTAGAGCTCCTGGGTGTAAAGCACTAATCGGCTTGGTGGAGGGATCGGACGACGCCCAGTGAGGGAACATAATTGGACATTCTGTAGGAATGTTTAACAGACTTCATTTGTTCTACATGTTTTAATATTAGAACAAAACAAACAGTAGATGTTAACATGTTAGTAAGCTAGTTGTTGACAGTTAAAGTAAAAAAGCCATTCTGCCTTTCCTGAAAAGGCTACAAAGTGCTTTAGGGGCCATCAAATGTCAAAACAAATCATTTAACTGTTTTGCTAATGCAGTTGTGGTGTCTGGAATTTTGATTGAATAGCACCACAGGACATAATGCAGTGCTGTATTTGAGAAATAACTGTTATATCAGAAAATGTAGCGATTGCTTGGAATTCCGATTTCCACTGTCCACATGTAACTGGAGGTCAGTGTCTACCCCACGCTTTCCAAAAATAGTGCATCCTAATCTTAAGTGGAATGGGTTATTTATTTATTTATTTTTTTGTTTCCCAAATGGTAATAAAACAACGTTATGCCATTATCAGTATGCTGTGTCGTTGCTGACGGGAGACAGGATGTCGAGCAGGTATGTGGATAATGTCGGCCCTTATTTACGTCTAAAAGCTTTTTTCCGTGACTTCTTCTGGCAGTGGCACTGAAACCTTTTCAAAAGACAGGTCAAAGGAGCCTGGGAGCCATTTGCAGACTGACATCTGCATTGCAAGAACAGAGGTGACAGAGGTCTGTAGCTCTTTTAAAGCTACATGTTTCTTTCTGATGTTTAGAATACATTTTACTTTTACAGAACAACACCAAATTATTTTGTTAGCTACAACTTCAACAGCATAACACATACAATGTAAATGTAAACCAAGAGGAATGTTACGTGGTCGATGGTGCACCACATAGGGTCTGCTGGTCTTGTAATTGGGATTTAATTAAGTGCAATGCAATTTACAAGATGTTTCAATGGGGTCATGCTTTTTAAGATACTGTGATATGTCAAGCCATGCACAGATGCAGTTCAGCAGAAACCTCCCTTCCTTCATTGCTTTTTGGAAAAACATATTGACTGCAAGGCTGTTGTCAAAACAAAATCAGGGAGGAAATTAATTGCACCATGGGGTAAAATGTTGAATTACAAGAAAGCCATCACTCTCCTTCCCAAAAGACAGGCCGATTCACACTATACTCACTCTTATCAAATTGGCCCCAAATGAACAGATTGGAGATCTTCAGCAAAGTCCAGCCCAGTTTTGAATACAAATTGCATATCAAAATGATATATGTAACATTCAGAATACATTAAAGTTCTGTCCTCTCAGCTTGCATGTCAAAGTGTGCAGGCTCTTGGCATTGAGATGTTTAGTCTTCAGGGAAAAAAGTAATCGTGTGAGGTGTGTGGGGTGCTGCAGGCTGGGGGGCATTAATGACCACAGGAGATCACATTTTAAACCCAACTAGGATTTACCCACCATATCCTGGAAAATGTACAGTCCAGCTTTTGATATGGGTCTCAGTAAAAAGAAAACAAACTCTAATCCATCTGACAAACTCTGATCCTCTCTAAACTAAAATGACACATGACATACGTAAGCAATAAGGCATGACAGGCTGTGGGATATACTCTATAAACCACACCCTGAAGTGCCTTATTGCGCTTATAAAATGGGTCAACTAACTAAATAGAAAAAAAGAAAAACATAAAAACATGTTTTAATACACAAGTGATATCTAGAAGTGATTCGCCACTTTTTGAAAAGTGCCAACCCATGGGGATATGCTTTAATATTCACACCCCCGTGTGACTGGTTTTGACCAATCAGAACAGAGTATTTAAAAGACCCATTTTATAATAAACAATAATAACTTACAGTTGCACGGTTTAAAAGTGTTATAAAGGTTGAGGACCTACGCAGGCATTGTTATGAATATCGATCAACATCCCAACTTGTTCGTGTTGTCTGATAGGTGTAATGTGTGGCGGCTGCCAAATAAGATTACATTGCAATCAATATATCAGCAAGGGGTTCTGGGAAAATATTGTAGCAAATAATCTAAATCAATAAATGAATCAATAAATCGACTGCTTGACAGCAACAATCATTGCTTATGCCTCTGATTATCCACCCTCCATCATGTGAGAAAATGACAAGAGAGGGTTGCAGGACCTGCTGAAAAGAACACAGAGACAGAGAGTTGCAGCTGAAATGCCAGAGATGCCTGAGATTTCTACACACAACCTCAAACTGTAATACAGTAATCCACCGCGATGGACCACCGGTGGTAACCCTAGCACGGATTCACACCACAACGCAGCTGTGATACCACCAGTGGTGAAAAACAGCACCCTGGTATTTTAAACTATCACTACAAACACTCAACATAAAACCTGTTTTTTTCTTTTATCTTCTGTAAAATGTTAGCCGAAATGTAATGGGCAACAAGACGTGAAATCTGTCATTTTAAAGCCAAACACAAACCTATACCTGGTCTGCACCTACAATACAACAACCATACTATCTAATCGGGAGTTGGCATGCAGTAAAACATGGCATGGGGCCTGAACAACTGCCTTTTACCATCACAGCAGAACCTGCAAGCAGCAGCAAAAGGCACTTCAGTGTGTTTACATTATAACAGGTAATAGAAGGCAGGAGCCAGACAAAGGTCCAGCCTATATTTAGCCTTGTCTGCTTCCATCCGAGACACTGCAGAGAGCCATTATATACAGTTTCTCACGGTGAGTAAAGAGCACACAGTATCAGATCTCTATGACACGGAAAGCTGATACAATGGAAGATAAGTGATGATGATTTAGGAAAATAAATCAGATTACGGTAACAGTGCAGACTAGGGGAAAGATAGGCTGGCTACACTTTAACTTTTGCAAGACCACAAAATACTTTAAGATAGCTGATACCAGATTTGGAATTCAACATGAACCACCATGTGCACTATTTTTAATAAACACCAAAATAAACAAAATACAAAACAAACACCTAGCTCTTTACAAGCACTAACTAAACATACAGGAACACCCTGACTACAAGTGGGACAGCTAAACTGTTTCCCCACCAAACAGAAAACAAAACACACAGGTTTAATACACCACACTTTACCTCATGACTGCTGGGAAGCAGAATACCTCTTTCTGCATCCTCCTACTCAGCAGCCTTGAGCAGACTAGCTGCCTCTCTTAAATACCCTGCACCTGGTACTAATTTAACAATGGCTACCAGGTGCAGAGGATAATTAATAATAAAACAATTAACAAAAAACAATTAAACAACAAAACTACATGAGGCTTTATGCGCTAGACAGAGATGAAGAGAAGGTTACCCCCATCTGTCTAGAATGCAAAAGGCTTGCAGTTAAAATGGTTCATGCTGCCAAGAAGAAGAAAATAATAATAGTTATTACTATTATTGTTTAGAATTAGTTGTTCTAGAAATGGTAGACGTATCATGTGTACAAAAACCGACAACACTCACCAATTCCCATTACTGCTTTTCTAATGCTTCTTAGGTTACTGATGTCATTTCACAAACCCATATATATTAGTCTTAGCCAACTGCGTAACTGTTAATGTGCTAAACAAAAGTAGTATGCGTTCAATAATCACAAATATGCGTTAATGTGGAACAAATATATTAAAAACAACTCATGATGTGTTGGTTTCAAACACAGGTACTTTGTTAAAATATTACAATTAATTATGCAGAAAATGTGGAAACTTGGAAAAAATGGATGGATGGAGAAGACGCAGACTGCCTGGCTGCGGTGCATGCAATCAGACGGTACATCCTTCTGTACTCCAGGCGCATCAGACGGTGCTCCTGGATCAGCAGCTACAGCATTCAAACCAACTTTAATTTAAAGAAGACCAGTTGTGAACTGCTCACAGCTTTTGTTTTAATGTGAATCCTAAGAATAATATGTGAAAAAGAAAACATATCGCATATGTGCACACACTTAGCCTAACATGTGTAAAATGGCTTGATATCCCCAACCATTTTTTTTTTCACAAATTATTATTAGGATTCACATGTAAAACAGAAGCTGTGAAACAATTCACAACTGGTCTTCTTTAAATTAAAGTTGTTTTGAAAATGCTAGCTGCTGTGGTTGGGGATATCAAGCACTTTTAATTGACGCTGGGACGGTGGTGTGTATATGCGATATGTTATTGTATTCACAAATTATTATTATGCTTCACAGGTAAAACACAGACTGTGAAACAATTCACATTTGACATCCTTTAAATTAAAGTAGGTTTGAGCGCTGTAGCTGCTGTGGTTGAGGAGATAAAGCCATTTTACGTGTGTCAGGTAAGCTGAGTGCGTATATGCGGTATTTTATTGTTTTTGACAATTTATTTGTTTGATTCACATGTAAAGGAGAGCTTGTGAAACAATTCACAATTGGTCTTCTTCACATAAAGTTGGTTTGGACGCTTTAGCTACTGTGGTTGGGGAGATAAAGCCCTTTTACGCGTGGCTGAGGCTAAGTGTGCGTATGTGCGGTATGTTATTATTTTCCAGAAATTATTCTTAGGATTCACATGTAAAACAGAGACTGTGAAACAATTCACAATTGGTCAACCTGGTGTTGTGTGCTGTCAGAAGGGGTGGAAGCTTGAAACATCCTGCGAGAAAAAAGCTACATTATTCGTAGTATTATTATTAAGATAATAATGCTGGTCATAACGATCTAGTATTTCTCATTCATCGTTCATAATACACTGAAATAATAAATAATGGTATAAATCAACATCTCTATATGCAATTTATATATAATGTAGCCGCGACCCTCACCAGGAGAAGCGGATTGATAATGATGGATGGATGGATATTTAACTGATTTGTATTAGTAAGACTGGGATAAGGAAAATCTACAGAGGAGGACAGAAAGACCGTATCCCAGAGGAGAGCATTCTTTTACATAGGGGAAGTGGAGGAGGTATCATTTTATTTCATGAAAGTCTATCGTTAAGTATTTTAAGTATTGCTTACGATTGTAAGTCGCCCTGGATAAGGGCGTCTGCTAAGAAATAAATAATAATAATAATTTTGCACGACTGTGGGGTTTGTTGCTATGGGACTAATGAGGCCAATTAGCGCACACTTTACCGTGCTTTACCAAAATGTAACGACACTTTTTTTGCCGTGCACTTTTGGAACACGCACAATCATGCGTCATTTGCGCATGACACGTCATGAATGCACTATAGTAGCGCGATTAAAACTTGCATGTAAACACCGCCAGTGGCAGTGCTTAAATTCTGATGTCGCTGGATGAAACAACATCAAAATAGGTAAATGAATTACAGTTAAATTACGTTGATTGCTGAGGTAACCAGACTGCACTTAAAAATTGTAATTCAGATTTCCTTCGTGTGCTGGGCTCTACTGAATTGGGAGGCTGATTAGAAATGTGTGTTAAGTATAGGGCTCCAGGCCTAAAGGATAGTATAAATTGGCAAACAGTGTCTTAGAATGCCAGCTGTTGTAAGCACCAGCCATCTAAGGACCACATGACCAAGGGCAGTCCGAGCTGTGGCAGTCTAAGGACCACATGACCAAAGGCAGTCTGAGCTGTGGCAGTCTAAGGACCACATGTCCAAAGGCAGTCTGAGCTGTGGCAGTCTAAGGGCCACACGCCCAAGGGCAGTCTGAGCTGTGGCAGTCTAAGGGCCACACGTCCAAAGGCAGTCTGAGCTGTGGCAGTCTAAGGACCACACGTCCAAAGGCAGTCTGAGCTGTGGCAGTCTAAGGGTCACACTTCCATGGGCAGTCTGAGCTGTGGCAGTCTAAGGGCCACACGTCCAAGGGCAGTCTGAGCTGTGGCAGTTTAAGGGCCACACGTCCAAGGGCAGTCTGAGCTGTGGCAGTCTAAGGACCACATGCCAAAGGCAGTCTGAGCTGTGGCAGTCTAAGGACCACACGTCCAAAGACAGTCTGAGCTGTGGCAGTCTAAGGGTCACACTTCCAAGGGCAGTCTGAGCTGTGGCAGTCTAAGGGCCACACGTCCAAGGGCAGTCTGAGCTGTGGCAGTCTAAGGGCCACATGACAAAGGCACTCTGAGCTGTGGCAGTCTAAGGACCACACATCCAAAGGCAGTCTGAGCTGTGGCAGTCTAAGGGTCACACTTCCAAAGGCAGTCTGAGCTGTTGCAGTCTAAGGGCCACACGTCCAAGGGCAGTCTGAGCTGTGGCAGTCTAAGGGCCACACGTCCAAGGGCAGTCTGAGCTGTGGCAGTCAGAGCGAGGACAGGTGGAGCGAGGACCTTTCCCAAATCTCTCCTAATGGCTACCAGAGGCCTCATTCCCACCTTGACACCTAATGTCTGGATCCCCTGGACACAGCGGGCTCACTCTTTCTCTTCTCCCAGAATGAACACTGGTAAGTACTTGCTTCAGATACCGTTACTAACTCCCTCTCCCCCTGTACTGCCTGCTACAAACTGTAAACTCTCCTTCCTGAACTGCCGTTCCCTGACTAACAAATCTCTGCTTCTCAACAAACTTATAGCTGATACTAATCTTGATCTTCTCTGTCTAGCATAAACCTGGCACTCTGTAAATGATGAAGCACTCACTACATCTATCCACCCCAAATGGCTACTCTCTCTTTGACAAGCCACGCCTCACTGGTAGAGGTGGGGGTACTGCTGTTATTGCTAACTCTGTGATTGCTGCCTCAACTCTCTCTTTCCCAGCCTTCTCTTCATTTGAGCATCTCGCTATCAAGCTCTCCTCTCACATGTCCCTCACCCAATCTGTCAACGTCCCCACTCACACCCGTGGACACACCCTGGATCTGCTCATCACCAGAGGTCTTGATATCTCGAATCTCTCAGTCTAAGATATTTCTCTCTCTCTGACCATTTCTTAATCACTGCCAATATTAATCTTCCTGCCCTTTCAGCTACTCCTGATACTGTTATTTCCTTCCATCCCAAAAGTCTGTTAAATCCTACAATACTAATCGGAATGTGTCTCTTCTTCCCCTCTGACTGGTACTCTCCCCTCTTCGGTCGATGCTGCGGTGTCCCTTTACAACACCACCCTTACTCAGATCAGAGACACAGTTGCCCCGCTTACAACCAGAATAGTGAAGAAACATCGCAACTGTCCATGGTATACCCTCGAACTTCAGCTGCTTAAGTCAGCCTGCTGCAAGTCTAAGCGCAAATGGAGGTCACCTAGACTAACAGTTCACAGAGAGATTTGGACTGATCACCTCAGTAGCCACAGACGTACGCTCGCTGCCAGGGTGAAGTACTTCTCCCAGCTTTAGTGCATGTAGCTCCCACAGTCACTCGTTTCAAATCAACTCTCAAGACCCACTTGCTCTCTCTTGCTTTTAATGCTCTCTAAGCCTGATATCTGTTATTAGTTGTTGTCTAAATTGCTATTTCAGGTTTTTCACTCCATCTTATTCATATGATTCTTTATGACACACGCATCCACAATGTTTAGAATTCACATCCTAGCCTTTTATTTAATGTATTATGCCTCAATTTAATGTATTTGCATTGTTATTTTACTGTTGTATTTAATGTACTATGCCCTGTATTTCACTGTATTTAATGTACTGTATTATGCATTGTTCCTCACTATCTTGTAAAGCATTTTGTGATGGTGGTCCACTATGAAAGGTGCAATATAAAATAAATATTGATAGGTTGAATGTGACTATAACCCCTGGTATACAATGAACATGGTCTGGCCCTAGTTAACAATGGTAAACAACTTCCAGTAGAATTACTTCCTACACAATCTGTGTCAGAGTCACACTCCACTAAGTTCAGAAACTTATTTTTCAATTTATTTGACTTTCAGAAGTTGTTCCGAACCTTAAAATGTAATGATTTCAAAGTTCGAAAAAAATGAGAATACAGCAGAACTGCTCTTTAAAATCCCCTTCATATATATATATATATATATATATATATATATATATCTTTTTTCATTCTGGCTATCTCTGTTAAAACAAATTATTTTTATAAAATTGCTTCCAGCTCAGTTTTTTGGAGTCACACACTTAACCTTCATGGTGTTCTAGTGTTTGTACCCAACAGTACCAAGCGTAGTGAGACGTCTCTCTACCTATAGAACTGCAGCTTGAAGAGAGCCAGACGTAGAGAAAGCTATACGGCATTGTGGGCAGTTAGGGACACTTGGTTTAACTACTTATAATTCAGAGCACTCAGACTTTTTGGAAAAGTCAGGCACATATATATTTAAGCAATATAGCCTCACACCATGTGCATTCCTTCCTAATTGACTGCTGACAGTTCTCTAGCATGTAATGGGCATTGCGGAAGGTAGTACAGTACTCATATTATGAATACAGTGTTTTACAGATGTATTGTCTTTCTGCACTCGATTTCACAGGGACAGAGCTGGTAGTGTTGTTGCTTTTCAACAGGACGGGTGGACAGACAGGCATGATGGGCAGCAGTGTGGAGTAGTGGTTAGGGCTCTGGACTCTTGACCAGAGGGTCGTGGGTTCAATCCCAGGTGGGGGACACTGCTGCTGTACCCTTGAGCAAGGTACTTTACCTAGATTGCTCCAGTAAAAACCCAACTGTATAAATGGGTAATTGTATGTAAAAATAATGTGATATCTTGTAACAATTGTAAGTCGCCCTGGATATTCCACATATTGGAATTATTGGTTAGCAGGCTATTTAAATTGTATTTGGATGCACACAAAATTCTAAATAGTATGCAGTCATATAGACTTTGAAAATAATGCATATAAGAGGCTAGCATTGTTCTAAATTCTAGATCACTCTTTGTTTGAGTTTGTGTGTGTGAGCGTGTGAATCCCTATTCATCATTTTGCAATATAAAATAAAGTCTACAGCATGTATTGGTTTTTGTATATTTTAATGCCACTATCATTTAGTGTGCATTTTTTTTAAAGAAATAGAAAGTGATAATAGTGTAACGATTAGCTATCAGGGGTGCCTGGCAAATACACAATTCACCATATTTAATTGTGACCAAACCGCTACTAGGACATAACATGAGCACGATTCATGAGTAAAACCACTCGAATCCTATGCCGAGGAATTATAAACAGGACACAGGAGAGAAGAAGCTGGAACAGAACCCAGACAGACAGTACAAATTGAGCAGTTATTGTGCTCTGCAGGTAATAGGCCTTTTGGAGAGTTGGCTCAAATACAGAACAAATTATTTCATAATAAATCACATCCAAAGTTATATTATAGCACTCAATAGTTAACCATCTGGCCCAACAAACATATCCGGCTGAATCAAAAACATCATATTGCACACTTGATCAACTCATTATAGTTTGCACATAAATAGTAATTATTGCACATCAATAGTAGCCCAGTTATATTGCACATCTTATGCTCTTATTGTATTACTTGTATTGTAACACTTGAAATGTATTTGCTTGTGATTGTAAGTCGCCCTGGATAAGGGCATCTGCTAAGAAATAAATAATAATAAATAATAATATTACACAAGTTATTTATATTTCACACCTTGGTTAATCACGTATAGTGTGATAAGTGAAAAAAAAGAACCTCCATATGTCTTTTAAATACACTGGCTGCTTCGTTGCCACCTATTGAGGATTTGAGATTGTGGTTTTATCAGTTTTGTCTTAATTATAACTATGAATGTAGTTATGGAATAAAAAAAAAAAATAACAGACGCCGTATCAGTACAGTATACCCATTCACTTGAATTCCGTATCTAGATACTACTGAATCAGAGACGATTTATTTGTAAGTAAACACAGCCCTATAAATACAACTTAATATAATTAAAATAAAAGGTAGAACCTAACTGACGTCTGTTATATGTTTACATTCTGCCGAAATTATACTCATGGTAGCTTTAATAAAATGAATTTGTTCATAAGTTTTACAAACTGCGTATAACTTTTATTTTCGAGACTTTGAATTTTCCCATTGACTTGTCAACACATTGTGGCGGTAGGTTTATACTAGAAACACTTTAAAACATACAAATAACCAAACGAATATCGTATTAAACAACATTTATATATTGATATGAGTAGTCTGTCTGCCTACCTAAGAGTAGATCCTGCAGCTGCCACATCGCTTTAAAAAAAAAAAAAAAGAAAAAAAATGTCCGCTTTTTATTCTCCATGAATAACAATGCGATCTTTACAGTTACAATGATATTTCATTGAGCAAGCGATTCTGAACAGTTTTGTGTATACATTTCATTACCAAAAATAACTCGTTTAATTAAAGATACGGCCCCAAAGTGCCCCCACAGAACCAATCAGCTTCATATTAACAACAGTTAATCATGGACTATCCCTCAACATGTATAGCAATTTTCAGAACTCTGCAGTAAGCGGTTTCCGATACATAGCTGTTTTAACAAATTCCGCAAAATCCAATATGGCTGCCGAGACATGTGACTTGCGTAAATTTGCTGAATATCATCGACTATCATCCATAGGCATCTACCAGTGTACCGAATTTCATGAGTTTTTGAGCATGTTTTGGCAGAAAAAAAAAAAAAAATAAAAAATAATAAATAATAATAATAATAAAAATAATAATAAAAATAATAATAATAATAATAATAATAATAATCCTAACAAAAACAATAGGCTTCCCCAGCCTACGGCTTGGAACCCTAATAATGATCACAGCCGAATGATGATCATACAAACTGTGCATCCCTTTCCTTTAAGATTTTAAAGAGGAAGTAGCTTCACAATATATTTGATTCATTTTGTTAATGCGCCTTGGCGTTCTACGGTGTTTCCTAAGTTCAGGAGCTACTCTTCAGTTCTAGTTGCCTCCCATAAACATAATCTAATGTAGGTTAGATCAACCAAATCGTCTTTATATTAGTGTGACAGGATGCGACGTGTGGGTGACAAAAAGGAATTTTTTCACCCACAAACAGTTAAAAAACAGTTATTTTTATTTCTCACAAAAGGTCAGTTTTTAATAAAAGTAATCCACCCTCACTACCATCAATGGTGTGAGGGTAAAATGGTAGGTTACAGTCCGCAAACACAAATGTCATCAAATAATACACACTCAAATAATTTGGGTTTCAATAAAGTTTTCTTTTAGAGAGAGAACTGTTCCTTCCAAATGCAAATTACCTATCTTATTAAAATACAGAAGAGGATATTTAAATGTTTCTGTTTTAACTACATGAATATCTTTCTGTGCTTTGCAAATAAAACAACTCAACTATAAAGCATTATCATTTTATGAGTCAAATGGTAATAATTTAAAACTTTGAATACATGCTGTCCCATGAAAAAAAATAATGAATGAAGTTGACTCTAAATTCGTCGTACTGTATGATTATTTTTTTCCTATTGGGCGAAATGGGCGTCCATACTTGTAAACACAATTACGGTATCAAAATAATCAATAATAGAAAGATAGCGCAGTTACGATCCACATAAATCTTGCAAAGAGAACAAGTTTAGTGCATGTCACATCACCATATGTTTCAAAACAATCAATGTATATAAAAATGACTCATAATTGAATCCCCAATATATTACATTTACTATGGACTTTGACAGTAAATTACTAGCTGTAAGTTTAACAGTTGTCTTACCTTTACTTGTAAATAAAGTCTGCCCTTCTCTCCTTCTGGGATGTGAAATGGTCAATCACATGGTCATGCCAGCAGGGATTCTTCTCCAGTGCCTTCATGATTCCCTTCTCAATAGACAGAATCGCAAAGTTCTTTAGTCGGTCTTGACCCATTGTGTTTCTGGTATAACCTTTTAGTCTCTTGAGACAGGAGAAGCTCCTTTCCATACCAGCTGAAGTTGTACCTCTTGTCATTACTAAAGAAATGAGCTTGTAAAGCTGGTGCATTGCTTTGTCAAGACTGTGATCTTTGTAGTCCCACAGCAGATCTGCAATTTTGCCTCTCACCTTGCAGCTCCCTGTTGCAGCTCTGTTTTTAAGTGATCCATGTCAAAGAATCATCCAATGATGTGATCCTTTGATTTGATGTGCCGTTTCACTGCATGGTCAAGTTTTTAAAATCAGCATATTCCTATTTTATCCATGTATGCATAGATGAAGAGATATTAAAAAGTAAACACAGCCAACAATACAGGCGATTTATAACAACGCTGCCAGTAAGCCAATCTACTCTGTGATACCAATTACTTTAAAATAACCTACTCTTTCCAGAATCTTCTTGTACTGTGTTTAGTTTAGGATGAGGCCTACATGCACCTTTTATGGAAACCTTCTCCATGAACTCCAGCGTTCTAAATGGATTCTCTGACATTCAATCTACCACATTTACCCCTGTTTAAATAACAGTTTTCAATAACTCTGTATGATATCTATAGTTTTTTTTTATTGTTATTTTTATTTCTCGTACCCCATACAGTTTACAAATAGTTTTACATTTTAAAAATGAAACTGTGTCCAAAGGGGATATAAGGTAAGGTAAAGTGGCCTAGTGTGATACAACCATTCAGTAATGTACTTGTGTCACACAGCCTGTATCACATGGCTGGTATCAGAAGTTACATGACAGATTCAGAGGACAAAACCTAAAACAAATGCTATTCAAATGTAAACTTACAATGTAAATTACCAACAATAACCAACTTACAAACACAATTCACCAGATGGCTGATCCCCATAATTCACAAACTAAACACAGTAATGAATAATGAGAAATCCCTGACAGCCTAATGAAAGCACAGAATAATTCTTTTTTTTTTAACTCTGTTTGAGGTCTGAGCAGGCTTAAACATTACATGTGCTACCAGCTTGCATAATAAAGCCATATATTATTTTATTCAAACTAAGATCTTCTATACTATACCATAGCGTCAACAGAGCTTAAACGTAATAATATTACATAATCTCTGAAGAAAGTCAAAGTGACTTACAGAGGCTAGGGGGTGAACTATGCATCACAACTGCTGCTGCAGAGTCACTTACAATGGGAGGCTGTGTGGTCCAGTGGTTAAAGAAATGGGCTTGTAACCAGGAGGTCCCCGGTTCAAATCCCACCTCAGCCACTGACTCATTGTGTGACCCTGAGCAAGTCACTTAACCTCCTTGTGCTCCGTCTTTCGGGTGAGACGTAGTTGTAAGTGACTCTGCAGCTGATGCATAGTTCACACACCCTAGTCTCTGTAAGTTGTCTTGGATAAAGGCGTCTGCTAAATAAACAAAAAAATAAAAAATAAACAATAGGACCTCGGTTTTACATCTCATCCGAAGTACGGAGCACAAGGAGGTTAAGTGCCTTGCTCAGGGTCACACACAGTGAGTCAGTGGTTGAGCTGGGATTGAACCAGGAGCCTCCTGGTAATAAGCCCCTTTCTTAACCATTGGAGCACCAAGCCTACATTAAGAGAATAGCAGTACCTGTTGAAACAAGGGAGGATAAAATCTTAATTACTGGCAGCAGTAGCTACAATGAAGGCTGTAACATGTGAAGGATATTATCACTGCTGAATATCTTTTTCCAAACTTTGGGACCACTCCGGGGCGCCCATGAGTGCAGTTGCATCAGCTATTCCTCTGCCACTGATTCAAGATTGCGAAGACCACAAGCCATATGTCCTTTAAATACTTTAAAAAATATCATTTTTATGAATAATGAATCCACTTTCATCTCACCTTTAACTTTACGATTATTTAATTATGTACCTTAATTATCTAGTCAAGAGCCTGACTATGCATACTAAATTAAACAGACCAGTAGCTTCTGTTCAAGCTGTGAGTTTTTCTACATTTAAAATGGAAGTCATGGAATGAGTTCTACAGTGTAGGTGAAGAGATCAGAACTGCATAATTCAGAAGATATATAATGTGACAAAACTGTCAAGACAAGACTGGCCTCTCCTGCTAGCATCGAGGTGGAGATTCATGTCTGGAACCAGAAAATATACATCTCAGGGAAGCAGCATTGTCATTTATATCCATATCAGACTTCTCAGCAGAAAGTTTCATTTGTGTGAAAAGCAGTTTCGAGATGGAAGGGCTGAATATTTTCCATCCTAATCTATCAGTAATGGTATTTGCAAGAATCCTTTGATGGAGATAGTGAGCTACACCAAGTCATAGGGACCTGGTTTCAAACAAATGCAAAGGAATATTTTCTCAGATGAATAAAACAATTGCAACGGTACAGAAATGGTACAGAAGCAGCTTGGCTGCAGGAAGGAGCTGTTAAATTGTTGTACCGAGTAGTGTTTTGCTGTTTGTATACTGTTTAAAATGATTTTATTCTTCTCTAAAAATGTCTTTGAAATAGGACATGTGTACCAAAGAAGGCAGCTTGGTTGTAAATCCATTTGTGCTGGTACCATGAGCATAAATTGAGCAGTCATGTTTTGTAAATGTAGAGTTGCAGACAAAAGTATTGGCACCCTACACTCATTATACCATTATTCAAGGCAAGAGATTAAGAGACAAGCATTTAGTAAACTTTAACAACTTTTTAATAAAACAAGAAGCAAAATACACAATTTCTAGTAATTTAACAAATAATATTTGTCAAGAAACAATCACACTTATTTCATTTAAAGTATGCATTCAGGACAAGTATTGGCACCCTTGCTTTAGTATGTCGTGTTTCCTCCTTTTGCTTTTATTACAGCTTTCAGACGTTTATGATAATTCATAACCAGTTACATCTTGTTGGTGAAATCTGAGACCATTATGTCTTATATATTTATACATATGGATACCAGTGGTGTAGCTAAGGGGTGGTTTTAGGGGTTTGAACCCCCCGCCGAAATGTATTATTCATTCAACTACGTGGGAGAGAAAAAAATGTCAGCCACCTGCAACACTGTAAACTCGTCCCAACCGATGTAAGCTCTGACCCATGAGCTGCTTGCTTCGCTGCCCGCCTAAGCACACTTACATTTTTTTTAATCATTCAAACACATATCTAGTTGTAATTGGGCAGAGTCCTGTCATTTTTTACATCAGATTCGACTGATTGGACAACACGTGTGCACTACTGTTCAACCCAATGTGCGATGAGATGTCGAAGTCGAAGATTAATATAGAAATTATGGCCTTAGCTAATGCTACTGCCTTTAAGCCAGTGGTTTTCAACCTTTTAATCTCAAGTACCAGTGTTTCCAGCAGGGATCACCAGGTGTACCAGTAACTGTGCAATCTAACATCCGATTCACACGCAACAAAACATTACCACATAAACAGGTGGCTTGGGAATTTTTACTGACATCGGTGAAATTTAGAACTGTGCAAACTGTCCATTTCTTTTTATTCCAAATACTTTTCTCAGAGGTCCTCTGATTATTTTACAGGACATCAGGACCGTCTGTAAAATTTTAAACTCAGGCATCCTGTGTCGTTTTACTCCTATGCGAATCGACATGTCAGCGTTATGTTACAATTGATATAGCAAATGGAACCCTTTGCACAAATCGTTCACATCTGCAAGTTATTCCTGAGAGACCTCAGATCCATTCCGCAGAGACTGTGACAAGATCGGGGAGAATTTCAAAAGCACCACTCTGAATGGACTTCTGAAGTATATGTTGACCTTGTTAATCTATTACATTTTGCAGGCAGGTTAAATCAATGACATCTAGTGAGCAATCTAAAACATACCATGCATTCGTCACTTTGCCATTCTCAGAGCTTTTCTGGATACACAGGCTGTTTCATTCTTAGAGCTTTTCTGGACATAGAGCCTGTTTCATTCTTAGAGCTTTTCTGGATACACAGGCCGTTTCATTCTTAGAGCTTTTCTGGACATAGAGCCTGTTTCATTCTCAGAGCTTTTCTGGATACACAGGCCGTTTCATTCTTAGAGCTTTTCTGGACATAGAGCCTGTTTCATTCTTAGAGCTTTTCTGGACATAGAGCCTGTTTCATTCTTAGAGCTTTTCTGGACATAGAGCCTGTTTCATTCTTAGAGCTTTTCTGGATATACAGGCAGTTTCATTCTTAGAGCTTTTCTGGATACACAGGTCGTTTCATTCTTAGAGCTTTCTGGATACACAGGCTGTTTCATTCTTAGGCTCATATACACGTTATGTATTACAGTGCCACAGACTTCACCACAGTGCATACAACTCTTCTGTGTTCAGTTGCCTTTGCACACTTCTTTCATGCACTATTATGCTAGATGCTTCTAAATCTTTATTCAAGTCCTTGGTTGTTAATTGTGGGTTGTTTTAGCTGCTCTGCAATTCTCCTACTTGCTGTACCTGTAATTTTCTTTGAACGTCCTCTTTTTTCAAGCATTTCAGTTTAATTGGTTTTGTGGTACTTCTTGATTTTTGTTCTGATTGTGGATTCTGGAATGTCACATTTCTTTGATACTGTTCTGTAGCCATTTCCTTTGTTATAGTTTGCTACAAGTGCTTTTCTTAAATGTGAATTAAAATGCTGCATCTTGATCATCAGCTGCTGTGTTGTCAAAACATTCATCTTCAACAGATGTTGGAAATGATTTAACTCTTTATCTGGCTATTGACTATAGCCCCTTTCACATTGGCACTGGGTTCTTGCTACCCGGGTCACAATCCCGCATAGTGTGAAACCACATACCTGAGTCATACCCGGGTCCCAGCAACCCACCTCAGGATGTGGGTCAACACACTTTGACCCGGGTTGAGCGAGATAAAATGTACGATGGCAGTTCGTAAGCCGACGAAATAACAAACAGCTAAGCTTTCGCTTCATCAAAGAACATTTCTGTTTATTCTGTTTAGCCATATTTTGTTGATTAAGACAGATTGCATCAGTGGTGAAGAAACATTTGCTCTAATCAACATTTGGGCCGACGGCTCAAGCCAGAGAAGCTTGGATGGAAGCGTATGTAACAAGCTGCTTCCAGGGCATTGATACACACATTGTTTACTTGCGTCTGTCACCCAGGTCAACCCTGCTTTATCAAAAGCAGTGTGAAATCACATAGCCGACCCGCATGACACCTGGTCCTGATCCGGGTAGATTCCGACCTGGGTAGAGCATGCCAGTGTGAAAGGGGCTTATATAATGCAGCTCAATTACTGTGTAATTGTTTTCAATCAATTCATATATATTTCAATTAGTTCTATTACATTTTACAGACTTGTAATGTAAAGGTGCCAACAAAGGTGAACAAATATTTGTAATTGCTTTTTTTATTTTTATAATGATTGTTTGTTAAATTGCCAGACATTGTATATTTTGGTCTTTGTGGCTAATGTTCACTAAATGTTTGTTTTTAACATGTTTTCTTGAATTATCTTCTATCAAGTCTAGGGTGCCAAATCTGTTGTCTGCGACTGTAGCAACTGGACTCTATTATAGTAACATTCATGCGACTCTCACAGAACTGGCATCAGAATGAATGGGAGTAAAACCCCTTACAGAATGCTCTGAATATAAAACACTTTAACATATCGGTGTGTTTTAACTGCAGCTCTAGTACTTTCAAGGGCAGCCTTAGGAACCCAGGGACGGTTATGTTCGGTGCAAGCCATAAGCAAAGGTAAAGTTTATTGTGATTGGAAAGCTTCAAAAAACAGATCATGCCTTTCTGTGAATTAAGCAGTCATGCAATTTGATTGTCACTTGTCATGGAAATATACTTGAATAACGTTTCAATCTGGATCATTTCACTATAGTCCTTTTTATGGTACAGTATGATCCAGTAAGGTCCTTCAGTTAAATGCCTGCTATCCTAGTCCACCAGCAAGCTACAAAAACACAAACAAACAGCAGTATAATCCAGAATGTGAAACAAGCACTTGTCAGGGTTTAACATACATCTCAGCAGATCTTCCTTACATTGAATTAACACACTTCATGAGATGTGTAACCAGCCAGCCAGCTAGAAGTCTGTATGCAACTGATTTACAAAAGAGAAAACGATCACCGGAATTTGCTTTACAATGTTTGTTACCTGGTAAAGTGGATTACTTTGATTGTGTCCATAAATTACTTTTGTATTTTCTATACCAATTTGATGTTTTTCTGTTGCGTTTAACAATGTTCATGACTTGTCTTCTGACTGATGTAAATGTACCTATCTCCATCGATTCCCTTTCTAGGCACTTCCCCGCTACATTCTGCATTCTGCAATTCAATATTATATCAATGACAGATGTGGATGGTGTAGGCGGAGTTTCAAATGAAACTGAAGAGGGCGGAGCACAAGCTGATGTAGATGGTGTAGGCGGAGTTTCAAATGAAAATGAAGAAGGTGGAGCAGCTCTGCACTGTGCAGCAGAGGTCACCAGGCCTGGCGGACATGAAACCCTGGAGGTTTTCACTGTCAGGAGTGGACATTTTTAATGTTTTTTGGTGTCCTCGCACCCACATTGTGCCAAGTTAAGCTGAAGATCAAACCAGACTTTGCGTACCAATCTGACCGCAGTGTTCGCAGGCGCTTCAAATACAGGTCTGTAAAGCGAGTCTTTCGAAAGTTTTCATGACCGACAGGAAGACATTACTGCAGGTCTTAAACTCGCTGTCAACAGAGATGTTAAAACTTCCACTGTTAAAAAATTCTATTTAGCTCTCAGCGTTAAAAACCTGGAGATTGACTTATACTGGTCGCCAGTTCAACTTCTTGCACTGTCATAACATTTCCCCAGAATGCTGTTGAGGTTTTCTGGACTTATTTCCTGTTTTCTCTTTAAGCCAGTCTTTAAATACATTAACAACCCATGTTGTAGTTTATTTTTTAGTTTTGTTTTCTTCTATTTCATTTAGCTATGCCTCATTTACTGTTTTGTGTCTGCTGTTGACAGTGGCTGTAGAACAATTTTTTTTCTTTTTTTTTCCTAAAGTGGGCTACTGTCATCACTGGGAAAGTTGGTGTGAACCAGTTCTCTGGAGTTTCATCTCCAAAATGGGTGGAATGTCACTCATTTGTGACAGGGGTTTTATAACAAATAAATCAAATGGCAGTTTGTGATGGAACTGTGTCATGGCATTTTAATAATGTTGTGCGTATTGAAGTGTACAGTGTGAAGTGGCTCATTAGTATGCAAGTTGCGCGTATACGCTAATTTTCCAACATGGTCATGTGATGCTGTTTAACCAATAAGAGGTTGCTATTTTTCCAAGCCGTTTATATAATAAAAGTAAAATAAAAACATTTCCTTTGAAAGTTTAACTATAGAGGCATCTTTTCAGAGCTCCACATTGATGTTTTATGTATGTATATGTACTTACGACCCATTGGTAATAGAGTACCCTTTGCATTTGTCCCACATGACCACAATTTCTGCAGTAACCATCTCCAATGCAATGTTATGAATTATTAATTCAATACAGAGCACAGGAAAATGACAATTTAAGCATTTGTTCTTTTAAATCTTCCAGTCTGGGAGGCATAAAGACCTAATGAAGAGAAGTCACTTGAAAGGATTCAAGATCACCTGCTTCCATTCACATTACCTGTCTCTGAACTTTGGGAAGGTAACATTTTGAGAAAAAAAAACATCTGCAAAGGATATTTCCTCATCGAAGCTAATGGTGTACAATCTTATTAGCATCAACAGTTCATGCTGGAGTGTGCAATCCCTGAGTGTGTCTGCTGCCTGATTTGGGGATTTGCTAAATTAACACAAACAATAAACTGGATGGAGCGATTGGGATGCGCCTTAGAACATTGCCATTTAAAAGAAAGTGATTTTATATAAAAGTTAATGTAATTAAAAGGTATCACATCTTCAAACAGAGTATCACTATTACTAATCTCTTTCACCTTTAAGCTACTTTCTCTACTAGACATTTCGTGGTGGATTCAATCAACACCATTCTAACCTGGGTTATTGCCCTGTTTTATGGTGCTACTCATGTGATGAGAAGGATCATAGACTCATGTAGAGCCACTTGAGAACCATTGTCTTTCTCATTTAAACTGGATTGTGGGTGTTGGATAAAGCAGCTGTTTGTGTTCAGTGTTCCATATTGTATTGTCTAATTGAACAGATGCAGTTCATTTCATTTTTCAGAATTCTATTTATCTCCTATAATCCTCATTATATACCCTCAGTGTTTTTACTTGTTTTTGAATACAACTCGAATGTACAGCAGCCCTTGGTCACTGTCAGCTGTGAAACTTGCCATCACTGCTATAAAAAAGCATACATCTTAATTCAGAATACATTAAAAAACAAACACAAATCAAATCAGTAACTTTCGCCTGGAACAGAAGTAAATCCTACTCTGCATAAATAACAGATTGCAACCTGAACAAAGTGGTGATTTTATAAACATTTGCCATATGTTTAAGGCAGCTGCTGTTCATGTTTCTCTGAAGATTCCCTAAAATGCTTGTTCAATGTATTTGTGTGTGTTTTTTTTTTTTATTGAGTGGTTTGTTGCCACACTTTCACACTCTACAATAATCCTCCCGCGTGTAGCATGTTTGGTTTGGTTTGCCCCTCTGTAGCAGACGACAGAGAGAATGTACCGGGAGGATTCTGCCAAGTCACAAGGCCACAGGGGTGCTGTCAACTTTTAAAAAGTCACCAGGATATAATGAATGAAAAAAAGTGATACAAAGAGAATGCAAAGAGCAAGAAGAATGCAGTAGTTATGATAACTCTAACATTTCACACCAAGTTGCCCTTTAGTTATCTATGTGATAAATCACAAGCTACAGGTAGTGGACAAAAAAATGGAAACACCTGGGCAAATGAGGGACACCAAGTATATTGAAAGCAAGGGCTTCCACACAGGTGCGGCTCATGCGTTAATTAAGCAAATAACATCCCAGCATGCTTAGGGTCATGTATAAAAATGCTGGACAGGCCTGGTTGCCTATAATTATGGCTAGCATGGCTGCAAGAGGAGACCTCAGTGACTTTGAAAGATGGGTGATTGTCGGGGCGTGTTTGGCAGGAGCTTCAGTGACCAAGATAGCTCAACTTGCTGATGTTTCTCAAGCAACGGTGTCTAAGGTGATGTCGGCATGGAACTCCGAGGGAAAGACATCATCAGCAAAAGGCAACAGTGGGCGGAAGCGCATACTCCAGGATTGTGATATCCGTGCATTAATTTGAAGTGCAAGGCAAAACAGGCAAGCAACTGCAGATCAATTGACTGCAAATTTCAACCTGGGGCACGAGCAGCCAGTTTCATCAAAAATGGTCTGCCGAGAACTCCACAGAGCAGAATACCATAGTGACCCAACGCCCTATTAAGTGACTTTACATTGGTGTTTCCAATTTGCTGTCCACTACCTGTATACAAAATACTAAATATATTGGTACTGCATCTCTTAATGATCTCTAAAAGTCTCACAACTACAGCAATACCTCAAGATCTTACATAGACTTTAGCATAGATTTGAAGAGGAGACAATTCGGCTAGATGCCCTCTATATTATTTAGAAGCACAACCTAAGGACTGATAATAATCTAAGCTGTTATTGTTCTTATTTTTTATTTTTTTTGCATTAATTCCAGACCTGCAAACATTTCAAATGCAATGCCGTAGATAAACTAAGCTGCATCCTGGCATCTTTGCTCTATGTTCTGTGGTATGATTGCAGCTAGAGTTTGAACTATACCACAGAAAATGCTTAAGTATCATATATCTGAAATCTCTGCAACAATTACTGTATGGACTTTGCTGACACAAGAAGAGTTGGGAAAGGGAGTGATAATGTTGCTAGTGTTAATAAGACGATGTCAAATTGAATTTACCACTCCCTTGAAGCAATAATAATTCTAAGGTATTAATTACAATACAATCCTACTTGATATCCTCAGTAATGAATTTGGTGGCTAACAAAGGCTTTCTATTTTACCTTTATCTAATATTAATAGTGTATCGACTGCTGCAGGCATGTGATGTGACTTGACATTTACTACAACTGCAAGAAAAATGCCAGACAAATTTAGCATTATATTAAAAATGCCAGAATGCTAAAATTGTATTGCTGATATTTCAAATATCTTTTAAAAGGTGTATTTAAAGCCTTTGATGGATATAAAAAAAAACATATGTTATGTTAAGTTTGGCATTTTAAATGTTCAAATTGGGGTAAGAGTAATCTCTTATCAAAGTACTGTTAGCATTAGTCTGGGTCGGACTTGCAAAAGCACTGCCCTTGTAGATCACAGGGCAGCTTCAGGACCTGATCATATATTTTATGTCAACATTATTGTGTCACTCCATTTAGAGCCCACTAGTCGTGAAAGGCCATGATATCGCCAGTGGACTCTGCATGAGCTGAACTCGGGACCGAACTAGGGTCCTGAACATGGCTCTGCAGTCAAAGAGACCCTCCCTGGCAATCTTGTGCTTCCTGGTCTTGTGAATGGCCTGTCTACCAAGACCCAGGAGCAAATTCACCAGGTCTCTCGCCTTGGTGAAGCCGTGAACATACTGTCCAAAAATAAACAGGGTGGAGGAAAAATGCAACCAGAACTGCAACATATATATATATATATATATATATATATATATATATATATATATATATATATATATACTCTGTGGAAATAACTGTGCTTTCTCCTGACTGCCTAGAACCTAGAACAGCAGTAACCTCACAGTGGTTTTAAT
Source organism: Acipenser ruthenus (assembly GCF_902713425.1). NCBI lineage: Eukaryota > Metazoa > Chordata > Actinopteri > Acipenseriformes > Acipenseridae > Acipenser > Acipenser ruthenus. Next base: position 1,459,819 of record NC_081219.1, read on the forward strand.
CCTCATAGGAAAATGAAATAGTACTCCCCATATTCGTCATTTATTTAACAGGAGGGGATATATTGTTCTGTCACTGTACATCTCACATCTGCTGACTACTCAGAAGCAACAACGATATCAAATAAAGCCAAACTAAATCTGTTTTACAGCTGGACACATGGGGCCTGGTTTCAAAGAGAGTGCAAAGTGTGCTCCCATTGGTTTCTGAAAGGAAAGAAACAACATTAATATTTCATAACCTGAAACAGATGAAACCTTGTTTCTCACTTCACTTTCATGTCATTTCTAATGTCTTGTGGACAGGAGAGGGGTTAATGCAGCCTAAAAGACATTGCCAAACGAAAGTAGGAATATTTATCATGGAAGTTCTCTGCCTTTTACCTTTTCTTACCTATACCATTTTCCTGTTTGATTCCTTGCCTACATGACCTACAGTACAGCTTCATTTATCCTTGTGCAAACTTACAATCCGATACGTGCAGAATCAGCATTCACACATTCCTCCTAACAGGACCATTAAGAGATCCTTCAGACTTTACACTGGGGAGAGGAGGCCACATTACCCAGTGATGGGAACCAAAACGCATTGAAAACATTGGTCATTGAATTTACTTTTAGTATTTCTAAATGTACCACTATTGAGTTTTTATAGTTATGGATAAAGGATTAAAACAAATAATTCACCTCATGAGTGGGGTTACAGGGGGGCAAGGGGGGAAATTGCCCCCCTCCCACTGTTTACAACATAAATGTGTTCAAGGGGCAAAGCAGCAGTAAAGAAAAGAAACGTAATATTAGTGGGGAACCCGTGGGCAGACCCCCTGTGTAGTCCAGTGTAGACTGAGGAGACGGTCAGAGTAGGACGGAGACCCGGGCCGTGCGGCTAGTGACGGCTGGGGTAACGCTGCCGAAGTGCAGCACCTTTTATTTGTAGTTTTGTTACTGTGTTTTATTTTCCTTTTTACTTTCGCCTTTGGTTTTTGAATTATTGTTTGATCACTTGTAAGTGCGCCCGCACTTGTTCTGTAACGCATCTGGTATTTTTCCGTGGTTCTGTTTTTATCATCGCTGGTAGGCAGACCACGGTGAACAGCGCCCTCTGCGGGCTAAAAGAAAACATTACACCCAGCATAATAAAACTGGGCACCTTCTGTCTCCTGTGTGTCAGTGAATCACCCACCACCCTTCCACACTGTGTGATACTAATCAAGAGGTAAGTCTTATTGTACAGTAATACTGGTCTCCCAAAGAAGTGATGTAGGGGGTGCAAGAGGTCCCGAGGTGGGTCACTTGCCGAGTCAACATTTATCTAACATTTCTAACAAAGAAATCTGAAAAAATACATTAAATCAAAATACTTAAATCTTTTTTTTTTTTACACTTGACGATTCAGCATTTACCCAACAGATAAATCTGAAAAACATTATCGTTCAGCAATTAAATCGGAAAAAAAATAAATCTGTTTTTTTCTGGAAATAAATATTTATTTTATTTGACATTGATTTGACATTGTATGCTGCAGAGCTGCCCTTACACTCCGAGAGCCAATGTCTCCGCTTCCCCGCCTCCTCTGCATACTACAATGCCAAAAAAAATGAACACATTTCAAAACTTTTAAGAATGTGTTTGTTAACATTTATGTATTAAGCAAAATCAAAACTTTTTTTGGTTAAATCTAGGAAAAAATACATGATTTACATTAAATCCGGGAAAAACACTGTTAAAATATTAGTGCTTTATTTTTACACTTGGCGTCCCATACATGGAAGCTGCCATTTTGGCTCTATTCACTGCAGTTTGACTGACACTCGCCACTTCAAACATCATTTCTCCGGTTCTACAAGTCCTAGAGTGATCGTCAACGGCTCATTTGAAAGGTAATAACTTGGACTAATTGGCTGTCATTTATGTGTTTATTTAAGTGCGATCGGGTTCATCCCCTATGAGAAGGACAGTGTGTGCGTGTCGTCAATGCACCAGTTTTGAAATTGATGTAAGATTATCCCAGTAATCACCAAACACAAAAGAGCCAACTTCACAACATTTTGGTATGTTTACATACCTTTGTCAAGGGAAAGTGTGTTTGAAAACAAACCGTTGAGGTACTTACAGGCTTTGAATGTCATGGCAACCACACTCATTTATTTCTATTTAAATCTATTAATGTGATGTCATTCACCACATCCTGTAGTTGATGATGTAAGGATCTACTATTCCATTATTTTAATTATTTAAACCGTTATTTTAAACCTTCATGCATCGTGCTACTGAGTTTATTTGTCCATTTATTTTCTTTTAGTCTTCTATATTGTACATTGTCTAATTTAATTTTTTTCAAAAACTACGAATTTTAGGTCATTCATGTTATGTTTGTTCTTTATAAAGTGCTGAACCACTGGTTAATTTACTTTTGTATTTCTTATGTTTGATAGGTGTATGCATTTATATAATGTTGTACCTGTCTTTCCGACATATTTAATTTTATTACATTTTTGGCAAAATATACCATAAACAAGGTTGCTAGTTTTGCATGAGGGATTATTTAAGATTGAGTACTTTTTTTCTCTATTTGTGATTTCAATTTTATCTTTACAAATATATTTGCACACCTTACAAGTGCTCTTACAGGTTGTAATGTCCTGTAATGTGTCTATGATCTGTTTATGTCTACTATGTACCAAAATGTCGGCTCAATTTGCATCCCTTCTAAAAGCCACAATCGGCACTTTCGGAAATATTTTTTTCCATTTTCTCTGAATTATGAAGGATACGTAAATGCTTCCAAACTATTTTTGAAATGTTGAGTAATATGTATATATATATATATATATATATATATATATATATATATATATATATATAGTGGAAACATTTGTATGAAAGGCTTTTCAAATTGGTAAAAGACAACTGAAAAATGTAGTGATCACCAAAAAAGCAGATCACATGTTTCAATAGCTGTGGATTCCCTCTTTCTCCCCCCCCCCCCACACACACATATTTTGGACCCAGACTCGGTGTATGATTAGCCTACAGCATTGTTCAGGTCAGTGGGAAGGTAAGCTTGGAATATAATAGTGCAATAGCAACAATTGCTACAGTTTTTTTTGTTTTGTTTATCAAGACATTCCTTCAGCTAAGTTGATATGCAAATGCTAGTCCTGGTGCTTTCTACCCACGGGCACACCTCTGACCTGCAGAAAAGCAAGATAACGTCCTGTCTTTTGTTAGGAGAGTATCACAGCTCAGTGACGAATGAATGGCACTGACAAGTAAGGTGGGCAGATCACAAAGCAGCCCTGTCATTCAGAACACTGGAAGAGCTTGGTCAGCCGATACGAGGCTCTGATTTCTCCTCTCCCTGAAAGCAGAGCTTTGACTTGAAAAAGTGATGAGGCCGTGTGTGGGATGAGCAGAGGTGTTTAACCCTTGAAAGCTGGACACAAACCCAAGTCCTTGCGCGTTTTTTTTTTTCAAGCTCATATTCCATCTTCTCACACGTGGGATTTAGCAGTATTAGTAACAGCTGTGCAATACACAGTATTGCCAGCCCACTATCATCAATTTACCCCTGTTTTTCTACACAAGGGCCCAATTTAAATATCCAATTTAAAGATCGGGAGGTCTATCACCAGACAACCTTCCCTCTGTGAAGCCTATTGTCTGTTTTGCACCTGAACATTAGGGAGTGTTGCAGTGTGACCAGTAGGGGTAGGTAAGGCGTAGTGAGGTGAATTAACCCAGGCAATCTTCCTCCTCAACCACAAGGAGCACAAAGACCTGTGCAGAGCTCAACACAATCAGAATTTAAACCAGCGAGTTCCTGATCATGTAACTCACCCTGTGACAGTGCCACTGGGGACCCAGCTTGAGAACCCCTGTTTGACAATTAATGGGGGACAGAAATCCAGACCCAGATGCTTACTACTGTCATATCTTGTGCACCAAGGGAAGTTCATTTAATTTGCACTTTCTGTACATCAGGTATCGATGGTAATACATATTAGAGTTCATTGATTGAAAAATCTCTGTTTATAAAATCTTATAAAATAATGAAACTACCAATAAGAAATAAATACAATAGAAAAAAAACCCCAAACGTTTAATCTAATTCCGTCTTTCAGCACCACACAACACCATTAACACCACTTGTAAATTGCCATTTAAGAACATTGGGATCCAAAGTTGGTCAGAGAATGCATATATTAAAATCATATTTTAATTTAAGTCTTTGTTGTCAATAGAACCCTTACATGGAATATCTTCCTTTATGACAGAAAGTACTATAGATACTTAAATAACAGGTGACAGTGCACACAATACAACGTGGGATTAGCAACCACTGAAAATCAAATCTTCCTTGAAATCAAGTAATGCATTTTACAAAGGGAATCCATGATCACAGTAATCAGTCTGGCAGCACTGTTCCTGAACTTTTGAATGACTTCAATCTTCAAATGTGGAGCCGCTGTCCTGTCAGCAATTATGGAAGTTGCCTAAAAGCTTTTTCTTGACACTTTATCACAATGAAACCCCCAATCTCATCGGTGAGCAGACAGTGTAAATAATATCTGCTGGATGCACAAAGTCTCTTGTGGTTACAGCCAACACTAACATTATGAATGACATTTTTAAAATATATGGAGACAGACTTATGGAATATAAATAACACCGACTCCAACGTTCCTGGGAGTAATGGCTCATAGATTAATGTTATTTGTTATAAAAACTCAAAAGCCTTCAGTTCATTAAAGGTGCACTAAGAATTTTAAAAGCCCCTCCCAAAAAAAATTCTAGTGTTATTGTGGATTGCAGGGAATATAATGCATACAAGTACGGGCTTAGTAGTGGAGCCTGAAAAAAGCATTAACAATACATAAAGCTTTGTAAAACGGAAATGAATGAGTCACCACTGCATCAAATGAGGTGCTCACTATTAAATTAACTTCTACCTGATTACAGAGCCCTTTGTGTATCAAGGTTATGAAAATCAAACAACAGTGTTGGTGTGTCTCTTTAGTGTATTTCTGTCTATAAAAATATGTTTATCTCGAGGGAGGGTCCTATATAAAGACAGTTACATCCGCCACCGCTCTGGCCAAATTAACAGTCCCCATGGGGGGGCGGGGGGGATTTACTGAGTGGTTTCACAAAGTAGGTAATTAAAGTCGAAAACACTTACACAAGAGATGAATACATACAGGTACACACACACCAGTACATACATACATACAGTGCATATGTACCTACATACATACAATCACTGCTGACTGTTAGAGAAGCAATGGAGGACCACAAGAAACAATGTAATGCAAAGCTTCAATCTACACTATCAAACCGATTTAAAAAATGTATCCCATCTCATTCCAGTATCAAAGCAAGGCCACTGCCAGTTTCACCGGAAGTCCACACTTTAATATTTAACTGGATTTCAAATGATATTATCATGTTTTTAAAATGTTTTATTTGAAGCCTGCCTCTATGTGTCATATGCATATCTGATTGTATTCAGTGCTGCATCGAATTCTTAATCAGCAACTCTCAGCTGGGCAGGGAGGCAGTTTGACCACCAAACTCCCGAAGCAGAAATGCGGTGGAGGTTTAGGAGGAGTTAATCTTAATGCAAAGCGCAGACTGCAAAGAGACAGGCTTCCATTTACCTGGCTTGGCTGGAATACTATTGGCAGCTGCCAGTAAATGAAGGTTGAAAAGAAGGTGGGAGTTCCTTAGTCCAATGCCTGCTTTTACTGGCAAGAATTTCCCTGTCAATGAAATGTTCATATTAGTAGGTGCATTTAGAGTACACTGCCTGATCTTTTGTATTGCTTTAAATTCATGGTTTTAGCTTTCAGAAAATAAAGCTTCAGTAAAACCATATAAAGCATGTTCTCATTAATTTTATAACATACCGTTCTGTTAGACTGGAACATCTTGAAAAGAGCCTTTCATCTCCAGCGGATGTCATGACTTTGATGTTCTAAACCTGACCATAGCATCATTTTAAGGTGCCTTTACAGCAATGAAGTTCAAACTATTTATCCATACCTGCACTTTTCCTGCAATCAGCTTAAAAATAGTTTCCCCCAGGAATGTTGTTCCTCATACAGGTCTCATACAAGCCCAGATCAGTTAGCAAACAGCATCAAGCACACCTTCTGATGGATAAATCCAATTGTATTTATGTGGAGGCTGTTTCACTTCTTTTCACCTTATCTAAGTTCTTACGCCATGCCTGTGTTAATGACAGACAGCCTTAACACCCGAATCAGTGTGCTAACCACTGACTATTAGAACGTTAACTCTTCGTGGAGTTCATTGAGGCAGTGAACACATTTATTTATTATTTTCTCTCTTCTGCGTGTCTTTCAATCCAAATAAAAAATATATTACAGCCTGCGCTGAAGGCAATAAAGTGTTTAGTTGACAAATCTAATGCTTATCATTGGTGACTGGCATCTCAAGCTGTGCGGTAAATCAGATCAGTGTCAGTGCTATGAGAACCACCCATCCGTTTCACTGTTCTTTTATTTGAAATCTCCACAGAAGCGGGTATTTAAAGAGGGGGGTCAGATTAGATTTTCCACTGTAGCTAATTAAGAAAATACTTTTAAGACAAAAAGTGTCATTCACATTGCTAAACGCATGCTTCAGTGTTGTTTGTTTGATTAGATTCTATGAGAAACGAGGGTCAATACCCTGCATGTTCTCAGTGAGGCTCTTCTTTTGTATATTAAAGCATAAAGACGCCCCCTCCAATTCATATCCTCCACCCCTGTCAACTCTGTGAACCTCCTGCTACAGTTTAGCTGCTTGCTGGGTGACCTGAGAGAGGGAGGTACAAGACTCTTCTAATGTGATTCTTTCACAGTAGTTTGACCTGGTAGACAAATATCATAACTGTTTAGATGTTAATGTGTTTTTATAAGAGTTTTAATGTTTAAAACTCACTCAGTTGTGATTGTATAGTAAATGGTATAGATCAGAATTATTTTAGTTTAGGTTTTTGTAATATAATATTATGGGCCCTGTTCATAAAACATGAAGGACTGTTTAAAGAATGTTTTAACCCTGTTTTGACTAATTAAATGCAGTTGGCAGTTCATGAAAAACTGTTTTAGAGAGGCTTTATTAGTTTATTTCACTGTTTAACTAAAGGAATTTTTATAAAAACATTTCTAAAAACAGTCCTAAAAAGTCCTGAAAGTTTTGTGAATACGGCCCTCTAACTTTAAAGTCAAATTGCACTGTTTATACGTGCATATCTTTCTCACAAGCTTACATACACTCTGTATGAGCAGAGTTACAATACATATGAGTATAAAAATATAACCGTACCATAGTTGATAAAAATACAGTCAGAAAATTGTTATATTTAGCATTGATAAACTTGGCTTGGGAGGCTATAAGCTGTGCAATACCTAAAATAAGTACTCAAATGTAGGTTGGCCACCTAGAGGCTGGAAGAAATCCTATTTAATTAGAAATAAAGTTTCTGTAAGAACCAGATTTAGCTTCTTGGTCCCATAGCCCCGTGTAGGAAAGGCAAAGGAAACTGGCAGCATTGACAGTCCAGGGAACAGAGGTCAGGTCTGTGCTGCATTTGCTGCTTCAGATCATTTGTCACCAAGAAACTGCAACATGGGCTGAAGTAAGCAAATGTGCCACAGTGAGACTTTTATTATAAAGCTAACTGTGCTGCAAGAGACAGCCAAATAGAAGCCACGTTTTAATATGGTTTTCTCAGGTGAGAATTGCCAGTCGTAATCTTGCACAGAATTTTCTTTTTAGTATCAATGGATATTGTATCCTTGTCTCAAACTTTGAAACAGCTGACATTGCAAGTCAGCCTCCCAAACTATGCATCTTAAATCTCGGGGGATGGAGCACACCTGTGTATTTTGATTCAGTACTGCTGAATGTAAAGTGGTATGGCAGCCCTTTAAAAGAATAGCTGCATAACCATATGGTTGCCAATAGGACACACTGTTCATATCATATCCCTATTATGTGCTTTTTGAGGACTTCAATGGGTGGACATATTTAAAGAGTTTCCCAAATAACAAAGGCTTGTGTTCTTCATCCGAAACAGAAGCTGTGCATCTCCTCTGTGCTTTATCGCATTTCAAAGTCTGTCACTGAGATAACATTTACTAGGGCAAAGTCGCCTGAACACACAGTGTAGTGCAGGAATTTAATTAAAGCAGTTTTAAACCAGAGCAACTGCATATAGTGGTAACCACGGCCAGCTCCTAACGTGTTCCTCTCTATGGTAACACAATCATGGGCCTCTTATTTATTTCAATGCCAGATTGTCTTGTGGTTTTGCGAAGTTAGACTCTGCCATGGGCTAAGCTGACCACCAGTGTACAAAGCCATCTTTTCTTGCTGTGTTGCAATTGCTGCTTTTTCAAGGGAAATCGCTAAGCTAAGCAGCTATGTTGACATCAAGCCAACAGTGTTTCCAGTTACTGATCTAAATACAATACAGGATCCGAGAGAAGGAGAATTACAGTAACATTCTGAAATAAAGAATCATTATGAGGATCAGGTTCCGTTGCCTGGGGTATGGAGCTGCTGGTTTGTCCCAGGCTGGTGGCATTGATCAGTGAAGGAATGGCAGTCAGTCAGGCACGCAGGTGCCTATAAGTCAAAGTAATCTTTGCCTGTGGCTGCATTTCATTACTCAGCTTGATTTATCTGAATGATCAGTCCAAGCAGATCTATATGATCTCTCTATTCAATGCAGTAATTGAAATCCGTGCCCTTGTTTAAAATAACGGCACCCTTTAAAAACTATTTTTACTCTCGAATACTCTCCACTGATCCGTAATGGTGATCCAATCCTGGAGCTGCACACACCTTAACTAGGGAAACTGACCATTGAGAAGTGAACATAGGTGGCACGTAGTTTAAAGATCCCGGCTGACACATTTGTATACAGCCTGAGATCACAGTAATGTTGGGAAAAATGGCAAATGGATGGACAAAGATAGAGGAGGATGCAATACGCTGCTGTATCCAAAACACAGGAAAATGGTTTAAGTTTGTAATTCACCGTAGCTTGTGTTACATGTATTTACTAATGTATTTACTACACACTGAGGTTTCAACTTCACTTTTAATTTTAAATTGAAACAGTAAACATAAAACAGCAAAATGACCTTTGTGCCTTGTGCAAATAAATATAGACTCTCTAGCGCTCAACGCTGTTGTACTAAAAGGATCTGATCGTGGATCCAGGCTCTGATCTGAGTGGTGCTTCAGTGCTCTTCGAAGACTAAAGTCATGGCTTCGTAATTCCATGACTCAGAAGTGACTGAATAATACAGCTATTTGTCACACTCATCACTCACGACAACATTGTGCCAACAATGTATTGTTTTGAATGATTGTCGCAGGAATGTCTTTGGGTCTTTTAATTAGACATATAAGGGATGCAATGCTTTGTTATACTTGTTTGTAACATATTTTATTATTTCAGATAGAATAATCTTCATGCTGGCCCCAGCTACAGAAACTGCCCAGGGGCCTTGATGCTCCAAAAGTCCATTCTTCTTCTTGTTGGTCTTGCCTTGCTGTGAGCAGAGCTGAAATAAAACTCCTTCATTGCACTAATGAAGTACTTTGTCAGACCCTACAAGCAGGCCACCACTAGTCTAGTACATGCTTAAACCATCCAAAATTACACCAGAATGCACCTTTCTAATCCCTCTCTTCAAAAACTGGTGCCCCCTATACCTTGCAAGTGCCACACACCTTAAAACGAATTGAAAACCCTGCCCTATGTTCTGTCCATATGACATACACAATAACAACTGGGTATGAAACGGTAGTGTTTGTAAAATGTTTTTCTCAAATATCCTTAGTTTTGGGAAGTGATTTAATTTATAATCCAAGTTACAAAACATGACTGATGGTTTTACTTCAGCTGTGTATATGTAGTCAATCATTATAATGTAAAGTATGCATATGTTGGTCATTTATTGATTTTATTCTTATGTTTTATTTACCATGATTGAGATGCAGTACCTTATTATTGTATTTTGAGTTATGCTGTCTGTGCTGCTACTTTAAAAACGACTCTGTCTGAGTTATTGTTTATATCAGACTGTGAGTGACTTGAATCTCAAGACTCTTTCAGAAAGTAAAACTGGTTTCATTTAAAGGCAACATGTTTGTGTGGGAATCTGCCCCCTGATTAGGCACCCCAAACATTTTACAAACCCGGCACCAATGTTTCTGTACATTGGTAATGTAACAAGTTCCCACTGTTAAAGGGTAGGGTATCAGGACATCACTTCTGATCATCTGTATTGTTTAACTAGATAATTCTACATTATAGAAATGTATTTCAATGTATTCATTGAATATATTTGAAGAAAACCACAGCCACACTGGCAAACACATGTAAATATCAATATTTAAATATAGTATCAGTAGTATATTGTGCGAAAAATATCTTTCAATCTTTTTCAATGGCTTTTTTACATGTAGTGGTTTTTAGATGCATCTTGACTTATAATATCTGTTCCTGTGTTACCTCATTTTAAGATTGTTGTCCCTAGCATCTTTTGAACAATATATACTGTATATTGTTCAGCTAATTCAAAATGAAAGAAGATTTTTTTTAATTTTAATGATGTGAACATGAAAAAGTAATGTTTGTCCCAGTGCTACTGTCTGTCCAAAAGGAGGAGGAGGGAAAGAAAAATGCTTTATTTGTACAATTTTAACCAAAAATATTTTATAACAAAATTAATTTTAATATATAACATTGTATATTTTTTTGTAGGGAATCCTGATAAGAATCAACTAATAAAATAATAACAAATATTTTTTTGACAGCTTATTGAAGTCTTCAATAGATGTGTTTATTGTTTTGCAAAATCAGAAGCTCTGATATTTTCTTTTGTTGTTAATGTTCATGTTTACATTCTGTGTTCTCTTTATATATGACCTCTGTGTGCCTACGCTTTCCAAATTATCTTTATGTTTTCACTGTAGTATTTTAACCATAAATGAATGCTGTTATATTCTCTTCAGTCAATTTAGCTGAATCACACAATATTCTCAGAATTAAAACCCACTTGTAGTCTTGCTGAAAGATGCTGTCTGAGCTCGTCAAACTGACATTCTGTGATTGGGAGTTGCAGGTACAGGATTGGTAGCTTTCGTCTGTGAAAAGTGGGCAGCAGTGTGGAGTAGTGGTTAGGGCTCTGGACTCTTGACTGGAAGGTCGTGGGTTCAATCCCTGGTAGTGCTGCTGTACCCTTGAGCAAGGTACTTTACCTAGATTGCTCCAGTAAAAACCCAACTGTATAAATGGGTAATTGTATGTAAAAATAATGTGATATCTTGTAACAATTGTAAGTCGCCCTGGATAAGGGCGTCTGCTAAGAAATAAATAATAATAATTGGCTGGTTTTGGTGGATAATGAAATACATTTGGACCAATTGTGTCTTTATTATTTTCTGTCCAATAGATATGAACTGAACTTTCATTACTGCAAGGCAAAATGAAAAAGCTGGCACTTGTGCGGATTGATTTTCAGTTTGATTCACAGTTGAGGCGGTGACGTTCCAGCGGCATCTACTGTCTGATAGAAGTGCTCTGGATCTGGACGCTGATGATACTGAATCATTTTCTAACAATCGTGCTGTTGAAAAATATTATAATACAAAATTACTGCTCAAAATAATTCTAGTAGTTGTAGCCTTTCTTTGAAAAATGAATTGCTTTGAAGTTAAGAATTGTACATCTTTTACTTGACATGTTACAGTGTAGTGATTCTGACAACCCCAATGCTGAGTTACCAAAAACCAAAGCCCATATTAACTTAGGTAGTTGAAAAAATGTAATTAGTAGTAGCGGTAGGATATTGGCAAAACTTTAGCACAGCACATTAAGGAATCCCTTTTGTGCTATGAGGGAATCTTAATAGAAACATTTAAAAAATAATTACATTTAACCATCCTTTGAGATATATAAGAAACAGAGATGACCAGTGGAACGCTCCAGTTACAGCTGCAGTAATCCCGGGTGGCCATGATTAGGCAAGTAAAATTGGAACGTTTCTGTAATATCATTCTAAAATCTTACAATGCCCTTTTTAATGCAATGCGTGCTATATGAAATATTAGCATAGCCCCTCATTTATATTGGCAAACCCCCACTGCTGCTGTACCCTTGAGCAAGGTACTTTACCTAGATTGCTCCAGTAAAAACCCAACTGTATAAACCACTGGCGTAGTGGTTTGTTGTAAACCCATGTCAAAATAAAAAGAACATGGCTAAGGGATATTTTCCCAGGAATAATAGAGTGACAATCATAGCGCTCTACCTCTATTTTTGCTGTAAACATAGCCATTGTTTGGCTTTTATATTGAAGTGTTCCAGAACACACGACAGTGTTTACAAGGAATGTCACCATTGCTGTGTTGCCCGTATCACAACGATATCTTTACTCAACCTAATCCTGATTGTTTTGATATTGTTTTTCACACAAGCATTACACAGACGCAATGTATAAACAAATCTGTGGCCTGAAACTCCAGCTTTAAGACATTTTTAATAAAAAACAGAATATGCTTTATTTTGGCTGAAAACAAGTTTTTATGAAAGGGGAGAAAAAACAGGCAAACTCCTAGCAAGATAACTTAAACAGCAAAATTCAAGGTATGTTATACCTGCCATTAAAAAATGTAACAATAGATTGCTCACTAATACAGTAGCTATTAATCAGGCTTTTAAAAACTTTTTGAAAATGTATACACCTCTGATACTAACCCAAGCACCACAGAACTGGATGCTTTTTTTTCAAAGATTCCGCTTCCCAGGTTATCTCCCGAACAAACAGAAGTTCTGGAAACCCCAATTACTCAGTTAGAGGTGAGGAATGCCATTAGTTCTATGAAACCTGGAAAATCGTCTGGCCTAGATGGATTGCCTGTAGAGTATTATAAGAAAAACATTGATATTCTTGCCCCTATCCTAACACAGGTGTATGCAGAAGCTCCAAAAACTGAACATTTACCCGACACATATAATGAATCTTTAATATCAATAATTCTTAAAAAGAACAGATCCCACAGACTGCGCTAGCTATAGGCCTATCAGCCTCATCAACGTGGACTGCAAAATACTGGGTAAGGTTCTCGCTTTGGGGTTAGAAACAATTCTTCCATGCATTATACATACAGATCAGGTTGGCTTTGTTAAAAATAGAGTATCCGCTGACAAGCTTAGAAGGCTGCTGTATCTCATGTGAAAGCATCAGTCCAAATCTACCCCAATCGCTGCACTGTCTTTAGATGCTGAAAAAGCATTTGACAGAGTTGAGTGGAAACTCCTCAACAACTACCCTGTTTGGTTTTGGTCTTGGTTTCATTATATGGATAAATGTACTTCATTCCGGCCCAAGAGCTGCTGTCCTTACTACTGGTTTAATTTCTCCTTTCTTTAAACTATCAAGGCACACTAGGCAGGGTTGCTCCCTTTCCCCATTGTTTTTCACTGTTGTTTTAGAACCTCTGGCTGCTGCAATCCGAGTAAACCCACAGATTAAAGGAATTCAGGGAGGAGGCAAGGAGCACAAGTTGCTTCTTTATGCAGATGACATCCTGCTGCTGCTGATGAGCCAGTTGCTTCTGTACCACCACTTTTGGATACAGTTGAATCTTTTTCTAGATTACCTGGATATAGAATCAACTGGCATAAATCAGAAGTCATGCCAATTTCTAAACTATGCCTGTCAACTACAGTAACTACACAATTTTAAATAGATTCCAAAGGGCTTGAAATATCTGAGTATCTTATTTTCCCCAGATTTTAATGAAATCATGAATATTAATATTGCTCCATTCTACAAAAAATTAAAAAATAAATGGATAAATGGAAAGCAATTAAACTTACCCTATGGGGAAAAAGAAATATTATTAAAATGGTTGTTGCCCCACAATTTAACTATATTTCTATGATGTTACCAATAACTATACCCCTCTCAACATTTAAGCATTTTAACCAATTGATAAAAGGTTTTCTCTGGGAAGGAAAGAGACCTAGAATCACTATGGCAAAATTATTTGCACCAAAATGTAGGGGAGGTCTGGCTCTCCCTAACATAGAGCTATATGATACAGCTTTTGAAATGGCCATGCTAGCTAGACAATACCGTGGTACAGACTCACATTTGGATTGGATTCAAATAGAAAAATCACTTACGCCCTTTTTGCCCTATTGATGTTTTATCACAGCGATTCCCAAAAAATAAGATGACTGATAAAGCTAACCCAATTTTAGAACACTCAAAAGAGGTATGGGCAAAAGTACATAACATATCCAAACTCAGTTTAGAGAGTCTAACCCATCTATATGGCACAACCCTGTAATCCGCATAGGAAAAAGTTATTTTTTTCTGGGAACAGTGGCTTGATAAAGGAATACACAAATTGGGTGACTTATACAAAGATGAGTTGTTTATGTCATATCAGGAATTGATAACAAAGTATAGCCCAGTCCCTGACCACCTTCCGGCGCCTCCTCAAGACTCACCTCTTCAGACAGCACCTGTAGAACTCCTCTTTTCCCTCTGGACCCTATCACTCTTCCTTAATGCGCTTTACTTGCACTTATCTGCTTCATATTTTACTGCATTTAATCCTGTACTTTACAGAGTAATGTACTGTAATCTTATTTAATCTGTAGTATTTTGCATTTAATCGTATCCTGATGTAACTATCACTGACACTGTTATCTGCTCTGATATTGATTTGTATTTTGTTATTTACTTGTACTTACTGGAACTGAAGTCATTGTATTTTATCTTGCTCTTAATTATTTATTTCTTAGCTGACAACCTTATCCAGGGCAACTTACAACTGTTACAAGACATCACATTATTTTTACATACAATCACATTATTTTTTTACAGTTGGGTTTTTGCTGGAGCAATCTAGGTAAAGTACTTTGCTCAAGGGTACAGCAGCAGTGTCCCCCACCTGGGACTGAACCCACGACCCTCCGGTCAAGAGTCCAGAGCCCTTACCACTACTCCACACTGCTGCTGCTCCACACTTGTACTGTGATTCTTGAAATGTATTTTTTGTTTACGACTGTAAGTCACTATGGATAAGGGCATCCGCTAAGAAATAAATAATAATAATAATAATAATAATAATAATAATAATAATAATAATAATAATAATCTGACTGGAAATAGACAATTCTGGAGATATTTGCGAATCAGGAATTGTGTTACTGCTATCTTGGGCCAGCATCTCCAACATGAAAAGATATCAGTAATTGAGCAGTGTTCTGATGAGCTCACTGGAGAAACTCGAGCTGCATCTACATTCTGGCATAAAGTCCTACAAGGCCTGGGGACTTGGTTGGGAAGATCTCTGCCCACCTCACCTAGATTGTGCCTCCTAGGAGACAGATCTGAGACCCCAGAGGTGACAAATAAAGAATTGTGTCTGATCACAGTGGGCATTATTTCTGCTGCCAGGGTGGTCCTCTGTAAATGGAAGAGCTCCTCTACTCTGAAATCTAAAGAATGGATAGACACCATGATTCAAACTGCTTCCTCTGAACAGATGCTAGCTAGGTTGTCCAATAAAAGTCATGATTTTACTAAAATGTGGGATCCTTTCCTGTGCCATGTCCTGAGCTGATCGTGTCTCTAATGGTCAATTAACCTCTAACACTGTACTCACAAGGTCTTGACGTCATAACGACCACTGAAGGGGTGACGAGTTTTCCCCTCCCCAAACCACAAAGGTGGAAGAGGCAGAGTGGTATTACAAACAAACAATACAGTGTCGTGTTCATATTGAGGGGACTCGTCTTAAATATATACTTATCTTGCAGTCTACGAGAAAAATGGTTATTCGTTTAGACAGTGTTTGACACAACATAGCGGTTCCTGACCCATTTGTTATGTGAAGGATTTCACCTTGAGTAAGATAAGTACACTTGCTGTTTATATATATATATATACTGCACATAATTGTATGATGCATAAGTCCTTTATTTTTTTATTAAAATAGGTTAAGCAGCCACAGGAATACCGGAGAAAAAACATGTCCTGTATACAATTGCAGTTAACAAATTTTATTTTTTTAAATTAGCCTTGTTACAAATACGACTACTGCAAATGGATAAATGAATAAATAATAATAATAATAATAATAATAATAATAATAATAATAATAATAATAATAATTTGAACATAGAACATAACATGTAAAACGCAATTGTGTAACAGATCAACTGTAATCCAAAAGTACAGAGAGGGGGTTGCACAGATCTTTCGCCAGACCTGCGGCGATTTCTCGGCATATGTATTTATTTTGTGTTTCCACTTAGTGCACTCTGGATTTGAGTTTCTCCCCACAATGCTATGACAGCTCTGCTTTCCTGCTCTCCCCAGTTCAGGCCGCAGTTGTCAGAAACAAACAAACCAAAAAAAAAACATTTGTAAAAAAAAAAAATTATATATATATATATATATATATATATATATATATATATATATATATATATATATATTTAAATCAAAATATTTACTTAAATATCAATAAAAACAAATAAGAAAAAGACGGTGTGTTAAAGCATGTTTGAATCTAAACCAATTACTAAGTGGTTTACAATAAAATAACTGGGAAAAACACAATCCAGGATTTCTGTATAAAACTATTTTTGATAGCATTTTTTGTGCTGAGCCACGTCTTTAGTTGGCTGTTTTTAGGACAGCTAAGAGTAGGCTGTGTGCATTTACACTCCAGAAAAAAGACCTGAGATAGCCCAAAGCTGTCTTAAAAACGGCCAGTGTAAACGCACCATTGAATCAACCATGTCAGTGTTATGTTAGAATTGATATAAGCATTTCCGTGGTATTCACCTCAAAGAAATACCAGAACCGAATATTAAAATAGAACAGAGTATTAAAACTGGTTCGGTCTGCCCTGAGATTCTACAGTTCAGTAAAACGCTACCATGGGACACATTCAAATTGGGGGCAGGCAAAAATACAAAACATAATTGGCGGCTTAAAAAAGTGGATGCTTTGAAGTGAGCATTTGAAGATATGTATGGAAATACATATCACTGAAGGAATGAAACGGTTATTCAAGCCACTTTCTACCCACTTGTGCTCATGAAAATGTATAACTGCTTACAATCTTAATCACAGAGAGTATGTTGATTTCCCTATGGCAGTCTCCAGCATCAGTCACCTATAAAACTGACAGGTAACTCGAGTGATTCATCTGAATAGTCTGCATAATATGCATAGGACAGGCAAGCGCATGACAATTTATACTTATTTCATACACTCTGCTGTATCTGTCTGCAAAATTCTCTTGATTAGGAGTTATGGACAAGTATGTTAATATTTCACACTTTAGGCATCTGCATTGTGCTATCATCTTCTCAGTAAGATTTGCTGGGACTGAGATAAGCAGACACGAATGAGATATCTGTCCTGTATCAGATATTTAACCCTTGAAGGACCAAGCGTTTTTTCAGTGGGATGCTCCACCAGGACCAGGGTTTTTCTACAGTAGCGTCTTGGAATTGGAGTCCTTTTTTTCAGAACACTGGGGAACATTATAAATTGCTTTAGAAACCATACAAACTTTTCACTTTTTGTTTTCTAAACGATATTGCGTTTTTTATTTATTTATTTATTTATAAACGTTAAGTATTCTATTATTATGTATTCTGCTTTGAGATAAAACATGTTATTCTATGACCCGAGGGACCTTACAATACTTCCTGAAAATTTTGTTGAAAAATGTTGATGTTTGGGCAAATTACAAGACATTGTTTCACCTGAGTGATTGCAATGACATAACACATGTTTATTCTCAGGGTCTTTATAAGCAATAATGGATTATTCTCAGAATAAATATTTATAATTAAAATAGTTATTCATTCCATTATTATCAATAATAAGGAAAAACATACCAGAAACATTTAGTTCATGAAATAGTATATGCTTATATCCACTCGTTTCTTGATATTCATAAATGTTCTAAAAACACACACACACACACACACACATATATATATATATATATATATATATATATATATATATATATATATATATATATATATATATATATATATATTAAAACATGGGGCAGGATTTTCAAAAAACAGTGTTATTGTCTCAAACTATAGTATAGTAACGAGAGCTTTAGTAGCAAGCGATTTTCAAACAAAATTTGTCAATTAAATTAGTCTGTTAATGCTTTAAAATTGAGTCAATGAGATTATTAATGAACGCATTTCTCGTTAAAAAGCTTAATTGTTGCAGGCCACGTACATCACTTCCTGTCTCAATGACTAAATAAGGAGAACTCGTTAATCAAAATGCATGTTAATGAGATCAAGAAAAATTAATGGAAGCATAATTCGCTGTTATGGAAACTACTATAGCTGTAAGAAAACAAGGCCTAATATTTTCTTAATATCTCTCTATTGAGACAGAGAGAGAGAGTAAACATGACTATCAATTTCAAATCACAGTAATCAGGTTTTATTATTAACATACAGGTAAAATTATACAGAGAAATTCACTACTTCCAGCATTTATGAATGCCCTGATACAGAGTGTGGCTGGTCGCCACTATGTTTGTTTATTTCTTTGTAATTGATGTTTTTGTTTTAGGACGGTCCTCCCTGATTGTCCTTCTATCCCATCCTCGTTGCCAATGTGTGGAACCATTTTAATTAGCTAGGGGTGGATGTAGACACCTGCTACAGTAAGCCTCGTTTCACACAAGTGCGGAATGTAAAGAAAGGGGCCGCGTTCGGTAATTAATTGGGTTTTAAAATTGGAACCGAGATGACCCTGTTCACACTACTGGGCCGGCCCTGCACTGGCTCAGCGCCGCCCCATATTTAGGTCTGCAACCCCGTTCACATTTGTGTTTTTAAGGCGCCTTTGCGCATTCACATATGTGACTCATTTTCTCATTTTTAATATATTACCTGTATCATAATAGTTGTACCTATTGCAGGTCACAAGTATATACAGTGTAAACCTTTTATCTATCATGCATACTATTTCTATTATAGATAGATAGCCCTACCGTTGAAGTTGGTTGTATGTCTTTAGCAGAACCCTTGTTGTATCCCAGCTACAAAAGCATCCTCATATTTTGTAAGTGCAGAACTACAGGAGGGGAATCAGAAAATGTACAAACAAAACTCACATACAACTGCAGTGGTATTTAGGGAACAAAGGAGTATAACAGATATACAGACTAATTAATTAAAGGTAAAAAGCCATTTCTGTAATTTATGAACATTTGACAGCACTGTGCAAATGCTCGCAGGGTATCAGCTTGTTTAACTGTTCTGCTGTCAGCAAATGAAGAGTTGTTGATGAGTCTGCTGCATTGCTCTTAATGTAATGGAAACAACCACTGCTACCCAAAGCAGTAAGCAGTAAGCCTCTGTGTTTGCTTGAGTGTAGTACTGTCCTCACACACCATGGCAAGGACACATGGAAGAGATCAGGTTGTCAGACTTCTTCTTCTGAGCATTTTCCAATTTGAGCGGGGTCTGCTTTCCTGGTCCTCTTTCTCCACGCTTCTCTGTTTTGGACCAGCTCCATGTTAACCCCACACACCCTCATGTCTTCGGCAGTACATCCATTTATTTCTTCTTTGGTCTTCCCCTGCAGCCCGGAACACTCATGGTCAAGACTTTCTTCGTAGGCGGCTCTCTCGTGTTTTCCGTAATGGCTGTAACTTTCACCTTGTTTCTTGTCATCTGGATGTGCCAGTCATCCATCTCGGTATCCTTATTTCAGTGGCTTGCATCACATGCTCCTCTTTTCTTTTGTCAGGCATCAGTATGAATTTTCTCTGACACCCATCTTAATTGCTTCTTCTTCCTAGGTTTAATGTTAGTTGGCTTCTGGGAAGTAATCAGGGGGCAACGCAGCTTTCTAAACCTCCTCCCTGATAGCTCCAATCCATCTTGCAGTAAAAGTTGGACCAGTCATATTTGATTGATCTTTGCATCATATCTCTTTTTGGAAGTGCCATGAACTCTGTGATCACAGTTCTTTCAAATGAACTGTTCTGTTCTGCAGAGCTGGAGCTTTTAGATTGTAGCTCCCAGAGCCCCATAATCAGTGCCAAGGAAGTGCAGAGACATTTTGAAAAATACCAAGAGCATTGTTTTTTGACATGCATATAATGGAACAAGGGGTGTTGATATGGTCTCCAGTCAATTCCTAACCCTTTGGAAAATGTTCTTTGTTTACACTATAAGAGATCTACTGCATGATGAGAGGTGCAACCACAGATGATGACTATTTTAGTCCCATTTCAATTAACTTTTTTCCCAGGAGAAAAATTGCTTTCAATTTCCGATTTAAGTCACACGTTCACTTGCATTTCTGCTGTTTTATCTGGTTGCTGTTTGCACAGACATACATTACAATTTTCTATACAAGTTATTCCCTCATTACTAATTTTCTAGTCATGAAAATCTATGTGCGCTTGCTAGAAGAAAGGTGTCATAGCTAGTGGTCTCAATAACACATGCACGAATCTAATAAATATGTAACTGAACTTCTGTTATACATGACAATGTGCATAGATTTCTCCTTAGTTTAAGACATGTTGGTAAATGAAGGACCCTCTGCAAATAATTAGGTGTCATAAACACCAAGGTCATAGGAGCATTTGTTTTCCAAAAGATTTAAAAAATGAAATAGCGTGATCTTATGAACACACTCCCTTTCTAACAAGCCGTCAGGCTTGGAATTGTTTGTTTGTTTGTGGTAAAGCAATTAAATATGTAAAGCAATTAAATAGTGCTTGGAGCACAGTGAGGTAACTGGAATAATAAAGCAGTGGTAGTCAGATGCTAATGATTACGACTTTTATATGATGAATGAAATGAACAAGTAGCTCAGTCAGCAACAATGCAGAGTCTGTAAATTAAAGCATTATTCATTGCATCTAATCTCTGCTTTTGCTTTAAAAGAGTTATGGGGAACCCAATTTAATGTATATTGGGAAAGGTTATGCTATTTCTTTTGATAACTTTAGAATGATTATTTAATTGTATCAAATGCTGGTCATATTTTTTTAAGAAGGCTGCTTAACTCTTCAACATACACGCTGAATATACCACATTTTAGCCATGTAGATATTCATAAAAATTACCTTCATTACTATTTATCTGTTTAGCAGCTAGAAGCACCATGTTCATAATACACGCAACACATTTTATAAAAGTTTTTGCTAACCAAATAAAAACACTGTAAAATACGACTACAAGGATAGGTTTTTGTGCAAATAGAGTTCTTTTAGTCCCCGATATGTTTGTGTTTGTGGAATATAGTCCAAACATAAGGTTTATGCATATTGATTTATTGAAGCAGGTAGATGCATTATTATACAAGGTTATTGTTTGTACATTTTCTCATTAAACAAGGCACTTGGTAATCCTTTGTCCTCATATTTCACAACTGTAGGTTTTGAGTTGGGGACAACACAACATCCCACAGACTGTAATAGACTATACCAAGCCAATGTCTCACCTAGCAAAAGCACTACCACTGGAGTGCAAGGTGGATCATGCCATCAGGAGCTTGCTAACTTGAATCCTGGTTGCCCCAAGTTGCCAATTCTGCCATCATGTGATATCACAGACAGTGGCATTTACATTATATTTGGATCATTTTACTTGCACCGGGGAGAAACACAATATACAAGCTAGCCAGAAACCTCCTGTACCAAACAGTTTTATATGACAATGCAATTGTTCTGTCCAAGGGCAACGACTAAGGTAGAAATGCCACATATAACTTACAATCCATTGCAGTATCCATAGCATGGATTTTATTGGGGGCAGCAGTGTGGTGTAGTGGTTAGGGCTCTGGACTCTTGACCGGAGGGTTGTGGGTTCAATCCCCAGTGGGGGACACTGCTGTTGTACCCTTGAACAAGGTACTTTACCTAGATTGCTCCAGTAAAAACCCAACTGTATAAATGGGTAATTGTATGTAAAAATAATGTGACATCTGTATAATGTGAAATAATGTGATATCTTGTAACAATTGTAAGTCACCCTGGATAAGGGCGTCTGCTAAGAAATAAATAATAATATTGGAACCATATTATCAGCATTATTTCGAAATCCATTGTGTTGACATTGCTGAGGTTTTGTTGGGTTCTGCAGGGTAATATATTGGCATTATAATGATAACAGTTTTACAGGGAGTAATCTCAGAATGTGATGTAACTGACCCTACAAGCAAATTGTTTCTTGCGTTGGGAAAAATGGTGGCAAACGGAATGGAAATTGGGCCTGGTGTTAAAACAATAGGGTCTATTTTAATGCTCTAAATGGAAGGAAGAGCATATTAACATTGATGAATACAACACAAATACACTGACTGCTGGTCCATATCAGGGCAGGTTATGTATTTTTGGACCATTAAAATAAAATGAATAAAACAAATGATTTAAGGCACATTCTATTTTTTTCTTTTTCTCTTTTCTTACTTGATCGCGTGTGTACTTTTCCCCAAGTGAAAGTGAAGAATGAGGCCCGAGTCGTACAGTGGCAGCCTAGACTATACCAACCAAAGAGCGATCTACGGGTTAACAGATCATGCCTGACTAAGCCCATTAAACCACACATTGACCGCAGGACGATTAAATACAGGACGATGGATCTGGGATACAGCAATCAATATGCAGCCCAATTAAGTCCATACAAATCCAGGATTATCAAACCCCTCAACAATTAGCAATTCCACACTTTGTCTGAACACTATGTGTCTGGGCTTTAAAAGCATACCGTTACAAACTGGATTTTGATTAAACGGTAATATTTAAAGGAAGGTCACAAATGATTTGATTTTGCTTAGGACATCACTGTCAGATTTGAATACATTCAGAAGCACGCATTTAGTTGACACTTTTGAACACTGATGGTTATGTAGTGCCGAGTTGTTTGCCACCACTCTTAGGTCAGTCATTAATACATTATTAACACTTTATAGATGATTAGTAAGTTGTGTGAAATGTATAATTTATAATAGGCAGCAACTTACATTAACAAATACTTTAAATATTTAAAAAGTTATAAGTTTGTGAGGTCACATGAACATGTCATTTTAGCCACACGTATATTTGTACATGTTATCCTTAGAATAGTGTTGATGATGTGAGCAGTAACACACTCCAGGGTGTGCAGTGGTTATAAAATTGTGAGTGACGAGGCGAGGCCTTCAAATGCACAAGAAGTGCAGGCATTTTATAACTACTGCACACCCTGGAGTGTGTTACTGCGCTTACAAAATGACTGCAAGTTCATTTCATAAGAAATATAACGATATTTTCAATTTTAAGATCATTTTTATTGAATGTATCCTTCCACCAGTGCAATATAGTCCCTATGCTTTGGCTGTAGTGACTACGAATTGGCTTGAAGAACTTATTACTGCTGAATTAATTGATCATTTATTTTTGTCGATAGGCAAATGTATCAACTCATTTTTATACTGCAGCTGGAATGTACTTTTCTTCTGTAAAGTAATTCTGCAAACATTTAATACTAAAACTGCTTACCTACATGTTTTATACACAGTGATAATTAATTGAAATGACTCTTCCCTACAATCATGCCGCTCTACACCTCTCACTGCAGGCAGGCTTGCTGGGTGTCACTCATAGTCAACAGAAACAAACTGTTTACTGCATTTGAATACACGCTGATGCCTGCAATTACTGTACTGTTGATTACTTGAAAACTTCTTAAACTGACTTTAAAATCTGAACCTAGTTGTTTTGTTTTGTTGTTCATGTGCAATCTCTTCGTTGTTACGGTCCAACGCACCCACGCTCTGTGGTTTCAGAGCTGGGGAGTGGGTAAAAGACGGACCTATGCAACAATTCCCGGGTGGGACATTAAAAGGGGTCTGATTGTCTTAAAACCAACACCAAATTATTCCCCCTTCTCCATAGCTTACATAGCAACAGGGGTTATCATTTTAGAAATGTTGGACTGAGACAAAAGTGCCCAAACAGGGCACCAGAACAAGTCAGATCGTCTTAAAACCTACACCAAATTATGACTCCTTCCCTATAGTCTACATAGGAAAAATAATTAGTTATTATAGCAGTCCCTATACTTTTTAATTAGTAATTTTAATTAATTATTATAGAAAGAAAAACACAGGCTAACTGATTCAGGAATAATTATTTTTAGTTTTGTAGATACAATGATATATGCATTATATGATATGTGTTATTTTTTGATAATTAACAGGGGCAATTAGAATATTTGATTGACATATGATAAGTATCATTAAGTTTTAATCAAGTGCCCTGTAGAAAAAAAAAAAAAAAAAAACTAGGACGTTGATAACAAGTGGTCTGTAATGGCGGCAACATTCACTTTTAAAAACTATTAACTATTAACAAACAAACAAAAAAAAACTAGGACGTTGATAACAAGTGGTCTGTAATGGCGGCAACATTCACTTTTAAAAACTATTAACTATTAACAAACAAACAAAAAAAAACTAGGACGTTGATAACAAGTGGTCTGTAATGGTGGCAACATTCACTTTTAAAAACTATTAACCCAAAAGCGGTTTCATATTTATGCAGCTCATTTAAGTTTAAAAAATGTGATGAGGCACTAAAAAACACTGACCCATGCACAAATTCCTGCATGGTCATGTGATCACTAACAACCAATCAGAGCCAGTTTGCCCATGACATTTTATTATTTATTTCTTAGCAGATGCCCTTATCCAGGGCAACTTACAATTGTTACAAGATATCACATTATTTGTACATACAATTACCCATTTGTACAGTTGGGTTTTTACTGGAGCAATGTAGGTAAAGTACCTTGCTCAAGGGTAGCAGCAGTTTCCCCCACCTGGGATTGAACCCACGACCCTCCAGTCAAGAGTCCAGAGCCCTAACCACTACTCCACACTACTGCCCCTTTTATAATGATATTTAATGCACACATTAAGAAAAACAAAGTATTTTGTCTACAATACAGATGGATGACCCTGGACTTCTGGTTGAATATCTTGCCATTGAATTTATTTAGTTATTTAGTTTCTTTTAGTATTGTATAGTTATGAATGACAAAATGACATGAGGGTATTATTATAACTTATACAAGCCATGGTTTACTATGACAGTTGATATCTGCTGAAACAAACAGAAATGTAACACAACCACAAAGTGCAAATGCATAGTCATGTTCATAATAACAGATGTCCAGGGGCAGACAAACAATTAGACTACAGGGTGTAGGGCCACCATGTGCAGCCAGTATCGGAAGTGACGACACTGAAAGGTGTTTCTATTGCTCTGACAGCTACTTATAAGCCTCATCATTTTTGAGAATGTTCTTCAGGAATCGTCAGTAATTTCTGCCCCCTTTAAAAGCAGCTACTTATCGAGCTCCTTTGTTTAGTCCTGTATCAAAGCTGGTTCGATCTTGTATACTGTGATCTGCATCTTCATTCTATTACAGAATAAATGTATTTGTTTAGTCCTGTATCAAAGCTGGTTCGATCTTGTATACCATGAAAATAAAATGAAATCTATTTTTTCTTTTTCTCTTTTCTTACTTGATCGTGTGTGTACTTTTCCCCAAGTGAAAGTGAAGAATGAGGCCCGAGTCGTACAGTGGCAGCAGCAGCAGTGTGGAGTAGTGGTTAGGGCTCTGGACTCTTGACCGGAGGGTTGTGGGTTCAATCCCCAGTGGGGGACACTGCTGTTGTACCCTTGAGCAAGGTACTTTACCTAGATTGCTCCAGTAAAAACCCAACTGTATAAATGGGCAATTGTATGTAAAAAAATAATGTGATAACTGTATAATGTAAAATAATGTATAATGTGATATCTTGTAACAATTGTAAGTCGCCCTGGATAAGGGCGTCTGCTAAGAAATAAATAATAATAATAATAATAATAGATTATACCAACCAAAGAGCGATCTACGGGTTAACAGATCATGCCTGACTAAGCCCATTAAGCCACACATTGACCGCAGGACGATTAAATACAGGACGATGGATCTGGGATACAGCAATCAATATGCAGCCCAATTAAGTCCATACAAATCCAGGATTATCAAACCCCTCAACAATTAGCAATTCCACACTTTGTCTGAACACTATGTGTCTGGGCTTTAAAAGCATACCGTTACAAACTGGATTTTGATTAAACGGTAATATTTAAAGGAAGGTCACAAATGATTTGATTTTGCTTAGGACATCACTGTCAGATTTGAATACATTCAGAAGCACGCATTTAGTTGACACTTTTGAACACTGATGGTTATGTAGTGCCGAGTTGTTTGCCACCACTCTTAGGTCAGTCATTAATACATTATTAACACTTTATAGATGATTAGTAAGTTGTGTGAAATGTATAATTTATAATAGGCAGCAACTTACATTAACAAATACTTTAAATATTTAAAAAGTTATAAATTTGTGAGGTCACATGAACATGTCATTTTAGCCACACGTATATTTGTACATGTTATCCTTAGAATAGTGTTGATGATGTGAGCAGTAACACACTCCAGGGTGTGCAGTGGTTATAAAATTGTGAGTGACGAGGCGAGGCCTTCAAATGCACAAGAAGTGCAGGCATTTTATAACTACTGCACACCCTGGAGTGTGTTACTGCGCTTACAAAATGACTGCAAGTTCATTTCATAAGAAATATAACGATATTTTCAATTTTAAGATCATTTTTATTGAATGTATCCTTCCACCAGTGCAATATAGTCCCTATGCTTTGGCTGTAGTGACTACGAATTGGCTTGAAGAACTTATTACTGCTGAATTAATTGATCATTTATTTTTGTCGATAGGCAAATGTATCAACTCATTTTTATACTGCAGCTGGAATGTACTTTTCTTCTGTAAAGTAATTCTGCAAACATTTAATACTAAAACTGCTTACCTACATGTTTTATACACAGTGATAATTAATTGAAATGACTCTTCCCTACAATCATGCCGCTCTACACCTCTCACTGCAGGCAGGCTTGCTGGGTGTCACTCATAGTCAACAGAAACAAACTGTTTACTGCATTTGAATACACGCTGATGCCTGCAATTACTGTACTGTTGATTACTTGAAAACTTCTTAAACTGACTTTAAAATCTGAACCTAGTTGTTTTGTTTTGTTGTTCATGTGCAATCTCTTCGTTGTTACGGTCCAACGCACCCACGCTCTGTGGTTTCAGAGCTGGGGAGTGGGTAAAAGACGGACCTATGCAACAATTCCCGGGTGGGACATTAAAAGGGGTCTGATTGTCTTAAAACCAACACCAAATTATTCCCCCTTCTCCATAGCTTACATAGCAACAGGGGTTATCATTTTAGAAATGTTGGACTGAGACAAAAGTGCCCAAACAGGGCACCAGAACAAGTCAGATCGTCTTAAAACCTACACCAAATTATGACTCCTTCCCTATAGTCTACATAGGAAAAATAATTAGTTATTATAGCAGTCCCTATACTTTTTAATTAGTAATTTTAATTAATTATTATAGAAAGAAAAACACAGGCTAACTGATTCAGGAATAATTATTTTTAGTTTTGTAGATACAATGATATATGCATTATATGATATGTGTTATTTTTTGATAATTAACAGGGGCAATTAGAATATTTGATTGACATATGATAAGTATCATTAAGTTTTAATCAAGTGCCCTGTAGAAAAAAAAAAAAAAAAAAACTAGGACGTTGATAACAAGTGGTCTGTAATGGCGGCAACATTCACTTTTAAAAACTATTAACTATTAACAAACAAACAAAAAAAAACTAGGACGTTGATAACAAGTGGTCTGTAATGGCGGCAACATTCACTTTTAAAAACTATTAACTATTAACAAACAAACAAAAAAAAACTAGGACGTTGATAACAAGTGGTCTGTAATGGTGGCAACATTCACTTTTAAAAACTATTAACCCAAAAGCGGTTTCATATTTATGCAGCTCATTTAAGTTTAAAAAATGTGATGAGGCACTAAAAAACACTGACCCATGCACAAATTCCTGCATGGTCATGTGATCACTAACAACCAATCAGAGCCAGTTTGCCCATGACATTTTATTATTTATTTCTTAGCAGATGCCCTTATCCAGGGCAACTTACAATTGTTACAAGATATCACATTATTTGTACATACAATTACCCATTTGTACAGTTGGGTTTTTACTGGAGCAATGTAGGTAAAGTACCTTGCTCAAGGGTAGCAGCAGTTTCCCCCACCTGGGATTGAACCCACGACCCTCCAGTCAAGAGTCCAGAGCCCTAACCACTACTCCACACTACTGCCCCTTTTATAATGATATTTAATGCACACATTAAGAAAAACAAAGTATTTTGTCTACAATACAGATGGATGACCCTGGACTTCTGGTTGAATATCTTGCCATTGAATTTATTTAGTTATTTAGTTTCTTTTAGTATTGTATAGTTATGAATGACAAAATGACATGAGGGTATTATTATAACTTATACAAGCCATGGTTTACTATGACAGTTGATATCTGCTGAAACAAACAGAAATGTAACACAACCACAAAGTGCAAATGCATAGTCATGTTCATAATAACAGATGTCCAGGGGCAGACAAACAATTAGACTACAGGGTGTAGGGCCACCATGTGCAGCCAGTATCGGAAGTGACGACACTGAAAGGTGTTTCTATTGCTCTGACAGCTACTTATAAGCCTCATCATTTTTGAGAATGTTCTTCAGGAATCGTCAGTAATTTCTGCCCCCTTTAAAAGCAGCTACTTATCGAGCTCCTTTGTTTAGTCCTGTATCAAAGCTGGTTCGATCTTGTATACCATGAAAATAAAATGAAATCTATTTTTTCTTTTTCTCTTTTCTTACTTGATCGTGTGTGTACTTTTCCCCAAGTGAAAGTGAAGAATGAGGCCCGAGTCGTACAGTGGCAGCAGCAGCAGTGTGGAGTAGTGGTTAGGGCTCTGGACTCTTGACCGGAGGGTCGTGGGTTCAATCCCCAGTGGGGGACACTGCTGTTGTACCCTTGAGCAAGGTACTTTACCTAGATTGCTCCAGTAAAAACCCAACTGTATAAATGGGCAATTGTATGTAAAAAAATAATGTGATAACTGTATAATGTAAAATAATGTATAATGTGATATCTTGTAACAATTGTAAGTCGCCCTGGATAAGGGCGTCTGCTAAGAAATAAATAATAATAATAATAATAATAGATTATACCAACCAAAGAGCGATCTACGGGTTAACAGATCATGCCTGACTAAGCCCATTAAGCCACACATTGACCGCAGGACGATTAAATACAGGACGATGGATCTGGGATACAGCAATCAATATGCAGCCCAATTAAGTCCATACAAATCCAGGATTATCAAACCCCTCAACAATTAGCAATTCCACACTTTGTCTGAACACTATGTGTCTGGGCTTTAAAAGCATACCGTTACAAACTGGATTTTGATTAAACGGTAATATTTAAAGGAAGGTCACAAATGATTTGATTTTGCTTAGGACATCACTGTCAGATTTGAATACATTCAGAAGCACGCATTTAGTTGACACTTTTGAACACTGATGGTTATGTAGTGCCGAGTTGTTTGCCACCACTCTTAGGTCAGTCATTAATACATTATTAACACTTTATAGATGATTAGTAAGTTGTGTGAAATGTATAATTTATAATAGGCAGCAACTTACATTAACAAATACTTTAAATATTTAAAAAGTTATAAGTTTGTGAGGTCACATGAACATGTCATTTTAGCCACACGTATATTTGTACATGTTATCCTTAGAATAGTGTTGATGATGTGAGCAGTAACACACTCCAGGGTGTGCAGTGGTTATAAAATTGTGAGTGACGAGGCGAGGCCTTCAAATGCACAAGAAGTGCAGGCATTTTATAACTACTGCACACCCTGGAGTGTGTTACTGCGCTTACAAAATGACTGCAAGTTCATTTCATAAGAAATATAACTATATTTTCAATTTTAAGATCATTTTTATTGAATGTATCCTTCCACCAGTGCAATATAGTCCCTACGCTTTGGCTGTAGTGACTACGAATTGGCTTGAAGAACTTATTACTGCTGAATTAATTGATCATTTATTTTTGTATATAGGCAAATGTATCAACTCATTTTTATACTGCAGCTGGAATGTACTTTTCTTCTGTAAAGTAATTCTGCAAACATTTAATACTAAAACTGCTTACCTACATGTTTTATACACAGTGATAATTAATTGAAATGACTCTTCCCTACAATCATGCTGCTCTACACCTCTCACTGCAGCAGCTGAACTCTGGGTCAGGCAGGCAGGCTTGCTGGGTGTCACTCATAGTCAACAGAAACAAACTGTTTACTGCATTTGAATACACGCGGATGCCTGCAATTACTGTACTGTTGTTTACTTGAAAACTTCTTAAACTGACTTTAAAATCTGAACCTAGTTGTTTTGTTTTGTTGTTCATGTGCAATCTCTTCGTTGTTACGGTCCAACGCACCCACGCTGTGCGGTTTCAGAGCTGGGGAGTGGGTAAAAGACGGACCTATGCAACAATTCCCGGGTGGGACATTAAAAGGGGTCTGATTGTCTTAAAACCAACACCAAATTATTCCCCCTTCTCCATAGCTTACATAGCAACAGGGGTTATCATTTTAGAAATGTTGGACTGAGACAAAAGTGCCCAAACAGGGCACCAGAACAAGTCAGATCGTCTTAAAACCTACACCAAATTATGACTCCTTCCCTATAGTCTACATAGGAAAAATAATTAGTTATTATAGCAGTCCCTATACTTTTTAATTAGTCATTTTAATTAATTATTATAGAAAGAAAAACACAGGCTAACTGATTCAGGAATAATTATTTTTAGTTTTGTAGATACAATGATATATGCATTATATGATATGTGTTATTTTTTGATAATTAACAGGGGCAATTAGAATATTTGATTGACATATGATAAGTATCATTAAGTTTTAATCAAGTGCCCTGTAGAAAAAAAAAAAAAAAAAAACTAGGACGTTGATAACAAGTGGTCTGTAATGGCGGCAACATTCACTTTTAAAAACTATTAACTATTAACAAACAAACAAAAAAAAACTAGGACGTTGATAACAAGTGGTCTGTAATGGCGGCAACATTCACTTTTAAAAACTATTAACTATTAACAAACAAACAAAAAAAAATTAGGACGTCGATAACAAGTGGTCTGTAATGGTGGCAACATTCACTTTTAAAAACTATTAACCCAAAAGCGGTTTCATATTTATGCAGCTCATTTAAGTTTAAAAAATGTGATGAGGCACTAAAAAACACTGACCCATGCACAAATTCCTGCATGGTCATGTGATCACTAACAACCAATCAGAGCCAGTTTGCCCATGATATTTTATTATTTATTTCATGTATACAATGTAGTATTTTGTCTACAATACAGATGGATGACCCTGGACTTCTGGTTGAATATCTTGCCATTGAATTTATTTAGTTATTTAGTTTCTTTTAGTATTGTATAGTTATGAATGACAAAATGACATGAGGGTATTATTATAACTTATACAAGCCATGGTTTACTATGACAGTTGATATCTGCTGAAACAAACAGAAATGTAACACAACCACAAAGTGCAAATGCATAGTCATGTTCATAATAACAGATGTCCAGGGGCAGACAAACAATTAGACTACAGGGTGTAGGGCCACCATGTGCAGCCAGTATCGGAAGTGACGACACTGAAAGGTGTTTCTATTGCTCTGACAGCTACTTATAAGCCTCATCATTTTTGAGAATGTTCTTCAGGAATCGTCAGTAATTTCTGCCCCCTTTAAAAGCAGCTACTTATCGAGCTCCTTTGTTTAGTCCTGTATCAAAGCTGGTTTGATCTTGTATACTGTGAACCGCATCTTCATTCTATTACAGAATAAATGTATTTGGATTACAAATAATGTCAGTCGAGGATCAGGCCATTTTCACAAAAGTGTGTGCTACATATGATATGTGCTGTTCAATTTCATTTCCAACCATATTACAGTACCCACTAAGTAGATTTATTTAAACTGGCATACAAAAAAAACACAAAATATTTGAGCTGCAAACAGATAATAAGGAATCTTCAAAGGAGGACATCAATAAACTGCATATTTGTAACAGGTCAAACCAGAGGTCTAAGTGACTTATGAAACTCAGCCTATCCAATAAGTCAAACTAATGAAGCATGCTCATGCAGCGCGGATGGGTTGTTAACGCTGTCCATGACATGAAGTTTTATCCTTTACTTTACTGCAGTGACCTTTGGTTCACTATATTTATATCACAGCTTGCTGTAATGATCTGTGAGGAACGTCTGCTGTGTATCTGATATATCAACTATAAACATCAGAGCTTCTGGTTTCCAATGCTGTTCTTCCACATATTCCTGTTCCAGGTTCATATTTCTTTATTATTGATTTAATGCTGAATTCTCCTATAATTTTCTTATTAAAAATGAGAAGCGTGCTAGGTACCAATTCAATAATGCTGGGCTCCTCATGATTTTCATTCTTGTTTTTCTATATTTTGTTTGGGGACCGTAAAACAAATTTTGTGACAGACTACCGTGTATATTTATATAGTAAACATGGACTGGAGAGGAGGGCTATAGTGGAAAATGACTGACCCGAGGGAAGACTATTGTTACCGACAGGGGACTGTAATGCCCAAAGTCTTCCTGAGGGGCATTACATTTTCCACTATGAGCTAGTCTGCAGTGCATACTTAATATATGTGTGAGTCAAAATAATAAGAGAGGCAAGGTTGGATAGTAAATATGACTTTATATACTGTAAAGACATAAATATTTACATGTATGACATGAATATCTTAGTGCTGTACATATAATGAAGTAATATACTACTACCAGTGCAACAGGGCACCAACATTTCTGGAGCAAAATAGGTTTTATGGGTGTGATTCGACAAATATTTTGGTTGCAAATATTTATGGCTTTACAGTATTTGGTTTAAATGTAGCTGATCCAGCATAAGTAAATAACTAAATAACATAAATAAATAATAAAAAAATGTTTTTGAAGTTCATACCGCAAGTTTTTTTTTTTTCTTTTGTAGTATGTCTTGTAATTCATTTTCTGTTAGGTCACAGAATCGCTGTTCAGCAGTGGAGGTGGAGGGTGTTCCTTTAAAAAGGGGTGGGACTGACAGTCATGTGAACCAATCACATGAGACTATTGCCCGCTGGTGTAAGGATGTTAGGGCAATAGTTAAATCTATTTTTGCTTCTATGATGAGATTTTAACCAATCACAGGCCAGAATTTCCAAGCACTGACTTCTCTTGTGCACAGTCTTCTTGAACTCATACCAAAGATTCTCAATCAAATTTAGATTGGGACTTTGACTAGGCCATTCCAGAACCTTGATTGTATTCTTCTTTAACCATTCTGAAGTAGATTTTGATGTGTGCTTTGGATCGTTGTTGTGTTGGAACATCCTGTTATGCTTTAAACCAAGTTTTGTAGCGGAGGGTTTCAGATGATTGGCCAATATCATTTGGTGTGCTATGGAATCCATTTTACCATGTATTGGAACTAACTTTCCTGTGCCATTAGAGGAAAAACAGCCCCATAGAAGGATATTACCACCTACATGTTTGACAGTAGGTATGGTGTTCTTTTCTTTGTACGCCTCTCTAGACTTTCTCCAAACGTAATGACTATCAGCGTGACCAAATAATTCGATTTTTGTTTCATCGCTCCACAAAACCTTTGACCAGAACTCACATTCCATCCATCATTCAAATGCCGTTTGGCAAACTTGAAATGAATACTTTTGAATTTTGCAAAAAAAATTGCTGAAATAAATTTCTTGTAACTTTTTATAACTTTATATATATATATAGGAAAACTTTTTTTTTTTTTAATGTATACATGACATAACGTTCTGTAGATGGCGCGGGTTGATTCTATGGTAGTATAACCCCCCAACCCCCCCCCCCCCACCCCAAAAAAAAAAAAATAAATAAAATTTAAAAAAAGCAAAAAGACTTTTCCACATATACAAAGGCATAGCCCAGTTGGTTGTTTAAGATTCTTTTTACATTTTATTCTCATTTCAAAACGCAACAATATGACCCTGTTTGTTTTGAGTGAAAAGCATTATGTACTCGTCTGAACTATTCAGTACCCCCCTTCACACATGCATTATCCTCTAACAATATTCAGTACCCCCCTTCACACATGCATTATCCTCTAACAATATTCAGTACCCCCCTTCACACATGCATTATCCTCTAACAATATTCAGTACCCCCCTTCACACATGCATTATCCTCTAACAATATTCAGTACCCCCCTTCACACATGCATTATCCTCTAACAATATTCAGTACCCCCCTTCACACATGCATTATCCTCTAACAATAAATGACTTCCTTTATTTATTTAATTTAGGAAATGATTTCTTACACCAGAAGATGGTGCTCTTTTGTCATCAATCTGAATTCTACCCAGTTTAATATCAGAAGCAGGAGACTAATGATCCTTTTAGAAACCCTGTATTCCATTAACACACGTGTGCTGCTCTCAGTTAGGGTTAGGGTTACAACTGGATGTGCCTAAGTACTGTAAGCGACATCAGATCAGCTTATCACCAAGTTCAAATCTGGTTCTCTTTTTAGTTTGTGGTCAAATCTTACAGTGTGACTGATCACACCCACGTATCTTGTGATCTATTTTTCTCATGATTTCCTGACCCATATACAGTATTCATTTCCAATAAACTGCAACCTGAAATGCACATTTTTGTTTTACCATTACTGTACACTGTAAAGAATGCATTTAGAATGAAAGACAATCACCCCTAAAGGATACAGGGGCACACAGCAAATCATTTGATTCTTGCACGTTTTATTTTGTTACACTTGTTATTTGCATTTACCTTGATTTAAAATGTTTAAAGGTTATTTGAAAGGAGAACATTCCACATAATTGGTACGACATAAGAAACAAACTCAAAAGTGCTTAAGAGACCTTGAATTATAAATTATAAATAGGGCTTCTGTTTTTCTGTTTTCATTCATTTTTCGGTGCTTATTTTTCAGCTATTTTCAAATTTTATGTAAATCGTATATATTTTTTTTTTGTTTGAGCTTTAGTTTTCTATATAATGTATAAATGTATGGTTTTCTATTACTTTCCAAAACTCTTGGGTGTTTTTAAGATCGAAAATCAGAAGCCCTAATTACAAATATAACTTGTTTTATTCTCCTTTCAAAAAACAGCAGTTAAATAAAAACTGAGTAAACACAAATCATGAGGTATGCAAAGCATGTAATAAAGCATAATGTCCTTTACAGTAGACATGCAGTATTGTATGTGGCAAGTGCTTTTTATATATCTATAATGTTTCATGTGCAGGATGTCTATTATTATTATTACTATTATAAGAGATCATCTTGTGCATTGTGCAATAAGCGACACCATGCAAACATCGTAATAACTTCTTTAAAATCACAAAAACAAAGACTATACTCAGGAATTATTATTATTATTATTATTATTATTATTATTATTATTATTATTATTATTATTATTATTATTTTTAGTGTAGTACTGTTCAGCATTAATGAGCACACATAAGTGTTGCAAACAAGCAATGAATAAGAAGAAGCTGCAGGCGGTGAATGTGAAGTAAGAGATGGTGAATACAAAACGCATTTAATTTTTCTGTAAAACTAAATAATACAACATAACCTTACCCCTTTATGTCAATGTGAGCCTCCATGCATCAGCAGTATCAGGTTAAGTAACACTTTTTGAATACACACACATTTTTTATAACTTGTAATGATGGAGTAAAATGCTTGGAAAAAATATATATACCAGATTCTGCCAAGTCAATGCCTGGTTCTGTAACATGCACAGTCATGTTTTATGTATAAAGATGTAGAAAAAACACACCCTTTCTGTACTAAATTGCTAGAACAGTGTTGCCTCTATATTCTACTATCTAACTTACACTTTCATAACAGTGAAACATGGAAAACAGCAAATCAGTGAAGGATCCATATGCAGTAAATTATAGTACTTGTATAAATTACTGACAACATGGCGTACCAGTGAATTATCAGATGGTGAAATATAACGTGACACTGTATAATTTAACAGGAGGCAGATAGAAACCTACAGTTGATCCTCTTCTTACAGTATTATCTTTGCATGGGCTTTAGGTGTACAGAGAAAGAGCGTTTCCTATTTCTGTCCAAGCCCCCTGTTAACTGCATGGGACTAATGCAACCTTTTAACAGAGGAGGCTTCTATGGAAGAAACAAACCCTGTAAAGCATTTAAAAGAGTACGCTCTAGACGTGGCTCCCAAAAGACACACCAAAATGGTTCTCTGGCAATAGCTTTGTGATGCATTAAGGAATAAATAATTGGGCCGCTTCCTTCTCGGATCTACTACATCAAAATAAAGCTGTTGTGGCTCACTACACACGAAAAGGCTCATTTTGAAGCAAGTGCAAAGGCTTTTGTAATGGTTAGATACCTAGCAGGAAACAACTTAGCTCCACAAAAGAACCGTCACGATACTGTTTTGAGCTTGTTTCTTTCCATGAGGGAATTACACAGCTAAGAAGCTAAAGAGTTTGCCCATTTTGAGAAGTTGTTGGGGTAGCAGCCATAATACACCATGCTCAAAAACCTTATATACTATACTTGCAGTTAAAAACAACAGGGGGCTCTTATTGAATGTTTCTATCTTCAAGGCTTACCCAGTAAAATCATTTGCACCGACAGCAGTGTAGTCAGTTACACTGTACAGAATGACACGTTATAAATAACCAGTCGTTCATATTGTAATGTGTTTTAAAGGAATTAAACAACGTCAACAACCTGACAAGAGGAACTAACTGGGGACTGCAGTTTGCAACCCTCTGAAAACAGGAACTCCAATCCTGTATGAACCTTTGAAAAAGAAAAAGAAACTGCACTAGTATATCAGTTACAAGCACCCAGACCCAGGCACAATGACAAGGGGCCCTAGGGGTGTAAATGTAAAAGGTACTGTATCTACACAAAGGTAGACAGTTAGACAATCTGTCAGAGTATTGCCAAGTGCATGCTCCAAGCTACAGGTGTAGATCAGACAGCTTTCCTGGCAGCTGACTGAGTTACATAACTCCATGTTATCAAGAACATTGCTCTGGGGGAGCTGGGACTATGGGAAATTCAAGAACCTCTAGCAGGTGTATGGGAATTTGGACAATTCAAGAACCACTAGCAGGTGTATGGGAATATGGGCAATTCAAGAACCTCTTGCAGGTGTATGAGAATATGGGCAATTCAACCTTTAGCAGGTGTATGGGAATATGGACAATTCAAGAACCACTAGCAGGTGTATGGGAATATGGGCAATTCAAGAACCTCTAGCAGGTGTATGGGAATATGGGCAATTCAACCTTTAGCAGGTGTATGGGCTTGTTAACAAATGGCCCAGAATGAAGATGTGAGTGACTATATGACAGTTAGGCAAAGGATCAGCAGGCCTATGAGAGCTCCTATCCACATCTCTACAAGAACACCACAACACTGACCTGAACACCCTCTGCTATTCAGCCACACAAGCAGAAGCTGACAAGCTGTGCCAAATAGTATTGTGGTTGTGTGTGGGTTGGAGTCACTCAACTCATTTCACTTGGGAGCTGAGCCACAGGAGAAAGAAATCACAGGCTAGTGAATTACTGACCCAAATCAGTAATTTTTTTGAATTTCTGTAAAGGAATTCAATTTCCTCCTTGTTCTTTAGTTGGGCATGTGATTTACTTCAGACTTGGAGATTGAACATGTCCTGATATAGTGAGGAAGAAACATTGGGTGACATTTACATCATAACGCAATGCCACTGAGCCCAAGTTATTCTATTAAAGGTTATTGATTTTCTAGGCCTGTGAAATCAAATGTACTTTGGATTTCCAGCTGCGAAGAAATTAGTTTCAGCAGCAGCAGATCGTAAATTTAAAATGTTCATTTTGTGAATGGCAAATGGGATTGCTGAGCCCCAGTTTGTGTTTAATGAACTCGTGCCTAACCTTTAAAAAACGTTTATCAGTGACATTGGCTGCTGAGGTGTTCATCAATCAGGTATTATAAAGAGACCCTTGCACTGTATTTTAATATTTCGGGTCACAATGGCCGGGTTTCCATGCAGTATAGAACGTGGTCTCTCTCTCCACAGCCATTATTTATGTGACGTAGCACACCACGCACATTCCATGCTCTGTAGGAAGTGTGCGTCTAAAACATTGGATCACTTTAAGGGGCAGGTAAAGCGTCTTCTCACGGTAACAATCTGTACAATTGACCAAAAACTCGTTTTTGTTTTTGCATGGAAACATCTCTGGAAGTCATACATTATGTTTACGAGACTTGAACAGTGCAAATCCTGTTTGTGACATAACCTCGCGCAACTTTCTACTAAAACTGAAGGCTGTGCCAAGAAGCAATCCTTTATTGTCAAGCTTCTTTGACCAAATAGAGGAAAAGAAGCACACAGTACGGGGGGTTTAGAAACCTCTTCATCCAGTATGTCTTTGTTTATGTGACACCATTTACTCAACAGTTCAAATTATTGTCATTTCACTCATAAAATGATAGTGCTTTATATAAGTTGTGTTACAAGCAAGGTTATAAAAAAATACTGAAGCTACTACAATTAAAAATAACCCTTTGCAATTAATACATAATTAAATAATGAAGCCCTTCTTTACACTTACTTTTATTATCTTCGTTGTTGGTCATCGGATATCTGATTGCTTTAGCCTATATTGTTCTGCCCCCCTTCACAATAAGATGAAATTCATTGTACACTTGCTTAAGTACCATCTATCATGGGTACCCTCACATTTGTACCAAAATATGTATTAAATGGTGTGGCAAAGTGGTGAATACGTGCAGGTGAGTGCAGTGCAGAGCGGATTAATCACACAGACAATGTTGTACAGGTGCAAGGGTGTTTATTTAAATTATTAAATGTCCAGAGCCTCGAGGCAAAACCTGTAAACAATAATGAAAGAAGTGGTACAGCGGCGTGTAACACTTCTGTTTATAATCCAGCGGGTTTGACCCGTAACCTAAAGTCCAGTTCTTTCACCCACACAAAACACATATACACAGACAGTGCGTGATTTCGTTAGTGGTGCAAAGACGGTTCCTGTAGTGGAAAAGGTGAGCAGTGATGTCCGGTTTTTACGCTGGCCTGCGGCTGCAGCTCCGGATCGTGTGGGTTAGTATTCTTTGAATACAACAAACCCAAGACAAACAGTGTTAACACACAGACTCACAAATAACACTCACGGTATTCAATATACAGTCTCCTTTTCTAGGTTGTTCCTAACCATATGCAAAAAAGGAACCGATCACGTACGCTACCCCCCTATTTATATCCTTGCTCATGACCCCTAAGTTAACGAGCGCATCCGCTCCTCCAATCCTCGGAAGCCACACCGTTTACCGTCTGGGTCATTGAGTTTGGATACCGTAGCTCCGTTCCTCTCCTAAATGACAGACTTCCACCTACCCTACGGAATAAATTGTCGTGCAATTTAATTAAGGGTACTCTGTTCCTCGTGCACCGTGCCCTCACAGGTCGAGAGGGAGATCTAACACCAAAAATCATTCGATCTCTGTCACAAATGTATAGCTGTATTATTGCTGCCGTCTACAGACAACACTAGGCTTTGTTTTAAATTACAAAAACATGAAAAAGAAGAAAAAAAAACTTGGTTCCATGAATTTATTAAAAAAAGACTAATACAGATTTTAAAAGCAGTTTGCTGCAACACTACATAATGAAGTTCCAGAACTCCCTGCAAGACTAACACTACATAATGAAGTTCCAGAACTCCCTGCAAGACTAACACTACATAATGAAGTTCCAGAACTCCCTGCAAGACTAACACTACATAATTAAGTTCCAGAACTCCCTGCAAGACTAACACTACATAATGAAGTTCCAGAACTCCCTGCAAGACTAACACTACATAATGAAGTTCCAGAACTCCCTGCAAGACTAACACTACATAATGAAATTCCAGAACTCCCTGCAAGACTAACACTACATAATGAAGTTCCAGAACTCCCTGCAAGACTAACACTACATAATGAAGTTCCAGAACTTCCTGCAAGACTAACACTACATAATGAAGTTCCAGAACTTCCTGCAAGACTAACACTACATAATGAAGTTCCAGAACTTCCTGCAAGACTAACACTACATAATGAAGTTCCAGAACTTCCTGCAAGACTAACACTACATAATGAAGTTCCAGAAGTCCCGGTTTATGCACATCAGAGTCAGGACTTTTGAAAAACCAAAGGGTTAGTAATCAGTGTTTGGAAGGAAACATAATTGCTTTCTTCAACAAATTAAGGCTTTCAAATGAATTCAGTTTGATGACCAGTTTTTGCTGTTTGGTGATTTGTAACAGTCTTGGTTGTGAAAGACAGCACAGTGGAAAATAAAAAGATGCTTGAAATAAACCCACACAGAATGTGATAATGTGATGAGAAACCCAGGTAAAAACAAGCAAACCGTCCTTGAAAGTTGCACAGCAGAGAAATGCCAACCTGGGGTTTGTTTTTATTGTAACTTGT
Organism: Acipenser ruthenus; assembly: GCF_902713425.1. Taxonomy (NCBI): domain Eukaryota; kingdom Metazoa; phylum Chordata; class Actinopteri; order Acipenseriformes; family Acipenseridae; genus Acipenser; species Acipenser ruthenus. The sequence continues at coordinate 1,500,541 of NC_081219.1, forward strand.
ATTTTATTTGGATGTGAAACTGAAGAGGCAGATGTTCTGTAGCCTTGGGGAAAGGTGAAGTGAAATTGCCAGAGGATGGTACTAGGAACACAATGAACTACATTAACCTTTCATTTTCTTCATAAAGAGCATATAAAATGGTGTGAATTGTGCTGGGATTTCCCTTGATGATAAAACGCTTTAGGGAAGGAATGATGTGTAGGGGTATATGTATTATCAATTTAGGTTATCATTAACAGTCTATGTAGTCTTTATGAAGGTGTAATGCATGCTACAGTACATACAGTCCCATTTAGTATTTCTTCTAAACAAATAAAAAAACAAGAAGGGTTCCCAATATAATGTAGATACATGGAACACAAGCTACACATGCACTGCACAGAAGATCTAAACTGAAACGTGAAACATTTTTGTGACAATACCAAGCCCTCTAAAATATATGGCAAACTGAACTGTTGCATACATAACACATTACTTCTCAAAAACCAATGTCAATTTCCTTAAACACCCTGTCTAAAATGCGTGTTGATTCTTTCCACATTTACTTCCTCTTGTCTCATGATTGTGTAATTATAGTTTATGCTCTGTCCGGGTCACATTAATAAAGAGGGCTTTGGCTCTGTGAATAAAAATGGATTTTCAAAAATGTCTGGTATTCCTTTGTACTTTAGTGGTACTGCACGCGGTCTTGTCTTTTGAAACTTCGGTCAGTGGAAACAAATGCAAAGAGGTATGTCATTTCAATAAGAAAGTTGTTTTAGAGAAGTTTTTTGACTCGATGCTAAAATGAACTGTGTGTATTTAAAATATGTGACTTGAGCCAAGAACCAGAATCAATCAATTGCATTACTAAATAACACTTTAAAACTCACTGACAAGACTGGTGCAACTTTCAATGAGATACATGCAATTCCAAATGAAAGTTTTGCATTGATAAAATAATTTACAGTATTGTGCTTACCATCTTGTACAGTATAGAGCTTATCATCTTGTACAGTATAGTGCTTACCATCTTGTACAGTATAGTGCTTATCATCTTGTACAGTATAGTGCTTATCATTTTAGGGATACCAAGAAAAGGGTTTGACTTGTGGTTAGAGCACTTATTCCAAGTAAATGTAATTAACTGTTTCACTCCACCTATAACTAATCTTGTTAGCACTCAATTCTGTATAAATATACACTATGTAAAACGTACCATTTTTCTGGTCCACCTTCAAACTGGTGCTGCATATAGCAAACTGTATCTTAATATTGGGTCAGTAAACTGAAATTCTCACATGTAAAACTGCCATTAGAAGATATGGAAAAATACAACAAGTTCCAGGTACTATCAATTAGAGAGTAAAACTTAAAATAGACAAATGTTTTGGAGAGTGCCTTTATCAGAAACCAGAGTTAAAATGTCTAATTCCATAACAGCATATATATATATATATATATATATATATATATATATATATATATATATATATATATATATTATTTCTGTTATAGGCCAAAAAGGAATCACATACTGTAAGTATTTCTTATAGAATCCAAACAGTATCTGATTTAGATGAAGTAGAAGTATAAAACAGAATAATTTCCGTTTTCGATTTTTACTTTCAGTTTGATTACTGTACTACTGAAAGGTTGTTATACAGTCTGATGCTCACATTTCTGCACAGAAGAGCTGGCTAGAATCTTGCTTCAGCACACCATGGGTGAGATCTCTATAAACCGATCAAATACAATTATAATAGAAGCAAATGCAGATGCAAATGCAGAAGCAGCAACAGTAACTGCAATTTTCAAGCGTGTTTATGTTCATAAGTTATGTCCAGTTTTGCAAGTCAGTCCTGTCAGAAAGACAGAAAACCCATGTTATTTTCAATGTACTTGTACATTGTACAGTACAGGGGCCATATTACAAAAGCATCGAAAGTGACATTCTTATCTTATCTTCACAGATAGAATGTCCTAACTGAAGTTTAGGAGAGTTGATATTACAGGAAATGCTCTCCTAACTTATTTTCCTATCTTCATTTCAGATAGGAAATAGCATATTACAGAACGTTCTTAAGTTTCTTTCTTAAAATTTAGGACTCGGGGGAACCTTTCCTATCTGTCAGTTAGAAAAAAGTATTTGTTAGTTTGCATGATCTGATCAAACCATGCAAAAAACAACAAAAGAGAACATGACGCACATGTATTATTGTTGTTGTGCTTTAGATTTGAAGTTTTGTATTGCACACATATTTCTGGGCATTTAGGTCTTATTATATACTGCATATTCTATAGTGAACCATGATGATCCATTAGTATATTTTGGGATGTGTACCTTTAATAGTAAGCTACGTGTACTGGACAGCATGGAGTTAGACAAGCTCACAAGTTACACCACATCAGGGTGCAACAGTCAAAAAGGGTCCCTTTTAATTTTTCATCCTCTATTCTGATTATTCATCCAAAAAGGTAATGGACCTTGCACCCTGATGTGATATAAAGCTGGTAAGGTTTCATGTGTACTGTGAAATCAAGTGCTTCATTGATCAATCACTAATTAGAGTTTAAAAATACTTTTGCATATAAAAAGATTATATTGCACTTTATCTTGGGCAAAAACTTTTTTCCAGTATGTTTTTTTTTTAAATTTTTTTATAGAAACAAAATCAACAAGTGGGCAATACGTTCCCCAGCCCCTGCTGTGTTTTTACATGTTGGTAAACTTTTTATTTTTCAGACACTCGCAAACATCTCTTTTTCATGCATGCGGTTAAACCTGCACAGCATCCCTCCTGAAATACCGTCTTCAGCCGAGAAACTCGATTTCAGCTTTAATGACTTGGGAACTCTGCATCGAAATTCCTTCCCGTCGTTGCCTTACTTAAATTTCCTTGATCTTACAAGGTAAATTACTAAGTACAATAAAAGAGTATGTGTAGTACTATGCCAGTATTTCAAAGGAGTGCCATTTTCAGTTGCACCTTATATTAGAGGGCATTACCTATAGTTTCTGCTCCTACACTAATACCTTGTTTCCATATGTACTGTAATTACATTGCTACCCCATAGTACAGGCATTTCCATGCGATTGCACACTTATTCTATCACCAGTTACCATGCATAAGTTGTCCGATTCCTGCCATGTCATTAAGTGTCTTTGTTAAGTTTATTAACATTAACACTTGCCCCTTTTATTGGGAGAAAACGTTTGGGCCCTTTTTGTGTTAATTAAGGATATGCTAATATTTCAAATATCAACAGCTGTATCCTGTTAGCTGTGCTGTAGATCACATTGTCTGATTGCATTGAGACCAATGGCATGAATTAAATGCCATGAAGTAAGAGATATTTGTTATCTATACACACCCAGTGTGATATCAGCAGCTGATTCAGTGTCTGCTTCTACAAGAAATGGAGTCGTTACTGGTCCACATCAGAGGAGTCAAAGCCAGAGGAAAAGCCACCATCACCTGAACTGGGTGGCAGTAGGACCTCTTCTTCTAGCAGCCATTGTCATGAAAATAATAGCTGCACTTTTCAAATGTCATTTAAAGACAAGAATACTATGAGGGGTCAAAATACCATGTGTCTGTGTGCTGCATCCCAGAAACTGTAGATAAAGTATGAAAGACATATCTAGATGTTATCTAAAGATACATGTATTAAAGTGGGAGATGTATTATCATTTTGTGAATTTCATGAATACAGATGTTTTAAAAAGGGGTCAAAAAGACCCATTGCTGGTTCATATAAGAAGTAAGCAATTTCAACTAACCTGCATTCTGTCATTGTGCTTTAAATTCCATAGGTGTGGAATCAAATTGATTGCAGATGACGCTTTTCAGAATGTAAACAACTTGACCATTCTGATTCTTACTGGAAACCCCATCAAACAACTTGAAGAAAAATCATTCCACTCACTGCACAATCTACAAAAGCTGACGGTTGTGGATACTGGTCTTTCCGCTTTAGAAAAGTTGCCTATCAGTCACTTGGCACAGCTGCAAGAACTGAAGGCTGGGAAGAATAACATAAGCTCTTTGGAAATGCCACTGTACGTCTTCAACCTCACCAGCCTCAGACTGCTGGACCTGCACTCCAATAATATTTCCAGCATATCTTTGAGAGATACGACAGTTTTAAGAAAAATGCACCTAACAAATTTAACACTCATTCTTACACAAAACCATATTTCGTATGTAGAATCAGGGGCATTTGATGGCGTTATTCTTAGAGAACTTCACCTCAGAAGTGCATTTGATTTTCCGTATGCCAAGAATTGCTGCCTTAAGGCAATGGCGGGTTTGAAAGTTGACAAACTTGTCCTGGGAAATTACAGGAATACAAAATTAGTAACAACTTCTGGGTGTGGTCCACTAGATGGGCTCTGTATGATTAAATTCCAGGAAATCCACATTTCTATCAATGATTTGCCAAGTCACTATCCCAATACAAGCGACATATTCCACTGTCTTGTTAATGCTAGAGCTATTAAAATATTAAACTGTATGTTAACTGGCCTCAAAGTTCCTATCTTCCCTAAGCTTAAGCTGCTAGATTTAAGTTACAATAATTTTGAAAACCTGCCTGCAGCTGAACTTTCAAACCAGAATACCTTAGAGACTTTTCGGATAACAGGTAACTGGTTTTTGACCTCTTTTAATTCTGGATTTTCAAATATGTCCAGCCTTAAAAACATAGACATCAGTAATAATCATATTACCATGAGACAGTGCTGCATTCCACAGTTTTCTGGTGCAGATCAGCTTATCATTCTCAATATGAGTTACAACCCTGAAATTAGGTTTGAGGGTTTAGCTTTTGATGGGATTGGAAATTTGGAAATTTTAGACCTTAGATACACTAAGATTGGTGGCTTTGGGGGTTACCCTTTACTCAAAAATCTGAAAAAACTTTCCTATCTTGACATTTCTTATACAGGTACGCATTTTACAAGTGAAAATGCATTGGAAGGCCTTGTCAATCTAAAGGTCCTGAAGGCTCCAGGAAACCGTTTCCATAGACATATTGTAAATTTTATGCATAACCCTGAACTTGAACTGCTCGATATATCCCACTGTCAAATTGACCATTTGCCCCAAAGTACATTTAAGGATCTCAAGAATCTTCAGCACTTAGATGTCAGTCACAATAAGCTGACAGCAATTGATTTTATTACCAACCCTTCTCTTAACACACTGACACTGATAGACTTGTCTAACAATATCATCCCTGGAATTCCACAAAGCATCCTGGATCACCTGCCAAAAAAAAATATTGTATTTGACATATCTCAAAATCCCATTGAATGCACGTGTGATTATTTCAGTTTTTTCAAGTGGGCAATTGAACACAAAGCAATGTTAAAGAACACAGATGAACTTTTGTGTAAAAGCCCATTGTCCCTGACAAACACAAGAGTAATAGATACTGACATTTGCAAGGCTAAAACCTTGTTCATAGGTGTGACTATTGGCATTTTAATTCTTCTATCAGCAATAGCAGCATCCATTTATAAATACCAGTTTCACTTGCTCTACTGCTGGATACTGATGAAGGGGTACCGGAGTACCCAATTGCAGGAGTGTAAATTTGATGCATTTGTTGTCTACTCCAGTCATGATGAAAATTGGGTCATGGATGAATTGGTAGAGAACTTGGAGAATGGAGTACCTCCTATAGAGCTGTGTCTACACAACAGGGACTTCCAGCCAGGACAACTGATAACCTCCAACATCCTCGAAGAAGGAATCATGAGCAGCAGGAAAGTCATCGTTGTGTTATCCAAAAACTTCATAGCAAGCAGGTGGTGCAAATTTGAATTTGATATGGCACGATCATGGCAATTTCTCGAGGGAACACCGGGTATAATAGTGATTGTGTTGGAAGATATCAAGGAGGAGGAGATAAAGCATGTGTTTAGACTTCACAAATACCTGAAGAAAAACACCTACTTGAAATGGAAAGACAATGCCCTGAGCAGCACGAGATTCTGGACCCGTCTCAGAAAAGCTGTTCTCTCGGGGAAAAGGTGATCTGAGGCAAAGTACATATAAATTCAAATCAGCAAAAGCCAAAGTATGAGATTGGGATGTAAAACTGATAAGATGAGGAAATTCCAAATATTTCTTAAGCAGTTGCACTGAGAGCAGACATACTGTTTTTTAACATTTTAGTAGCACACTGTTTGCATCTCCTTCGCCATATCATTAGGCTCTTTTCTTGTATGATGGCATTTCAAAACAGTGCACACCATGATGTGCCTATTTGCTGAATAAAATCTGATTGTATGGTGCATTATGGGAGCTGTAAAGTGTTTTTTTTTAGAAATAATATGTACTGTAGTACACTCTGAATCACTGAAATGTGCAAATAAGGTTTCTGCATCTCTAGTTCAAATTCTACAGCATCTACCCTTCTACAAACTACCCCGATACCTAGATTACAATCGATCAGTTCATCCAATAGGATCTCTCAATTGGATTTGATCTTGTGATCACACAGGTGACAGGCCTGCCAGCACAATCTAATGCAAACCTACACTGTACTGGCAACAGTGCAGAGAGTTCAACATGTCAATCCCTCCTCAAAATGGCTTTGCCTTACTTTGTTTGTATGTCCTTCGTACATATTTTTGAACAGTTATTATTGCCTTTCATTCATGTTAATGTAAGTAGAAAATAAAAATCGGTAATACTTTTCCAGTACTTGAGTATTCGAAATGTATAGTGCTTGTTTTGATTAATTCACAACCCTAGGCCAACTTAGCACATTAGACCCATTAAACAACAACATGTGAGTAACTGCAATAAGAAACTGGATGTGATTGCGAACATCAATGAAAAGGCAAGTGCAGTAAAGGAAATGAAAGATTCTCTCTACCAGGGTATTCCTTTCCATGCCAACCTCTTCTCACAGTCTTAATGTGTTTTTTTGGAAGGGAAACTTAAATGTTTTATTTTAAGGATACCAGGTCTTGCTATCACAGTTTTATTACTGATGTGAATAACTGGAAACATTTCAAATGTGAAATGTGTATTTGATTGGTTGTAGTTAATTTGGAAGTATTGTCAGGTCAGGTTGAATCAATCTAATGAGAATATAAACTGACTCATCAGCTGGATGTCTTCCCCACAGTGTGTGTGGGTGTGTGTGGGTGTGGGTGTGTTTGGGGGGGGGATCTGTGAATAGAGTTTTTGGTACGTTTATTTTAAACCCTTTGCACCTATTTCTTTAAGATTTTAATGCATGTGAATTCTGAGATTTTAATTATAAAACTAAATAATCTATCTCATATATGACTGCATTTCACACGGTAGGGACCTGACCTGGTAACACTTTAGTTTAGATATTTGTTTTAAGTTATTATAAAGAATAGCAAAAAAACAAAAAAAAAACAATGGCAAAAGTGTATAATAACTGTATTGTAGAAGCAAAGCAGCCTCATACAATTGGTGAGACAGACATACAGGCATAGAAAGAGAAACAGACCTGAAAAGACAGGCAGACAGACTATATCTGTTACAACTGATTAGAAACAATAGCAAAAAACAAAGGCAGAAGTGTATAATAATAGTCTTATTATTTCTAATCATATTCTATAATTGTTAATAGCATAATTAATAGCACGTTTACAGATTGTTTATAATCACGTATAACGGATACCGAAACCAAAGTGTTACCCATAATGTTTCTGTGAAATGTCTTTTGCTTTTCTCTGGTATTGGTAACATATACTTTGCATACAGTTTTGAGCTAAGAAAGGTAACAAAGACATCAAATAACAAACTTTATTACCATTTTTTTTTAAACCACAGATCACAGATTTGTAGAAAAATGCTTGTTATAAAAAAATGAAACACAGATTTAATTACAGTGTAGTTAATGACCATGTGTTGTGAATGCACATTTCCAATATATACAGTGGCTCTCAAAAGTATTCACCCCCTTGGACTTTTCCACATTTTATTGTGTTACAACATGGAATCAAAATGGATTTAATTTATAAATGAGTTTTTGCCACTGATCAACACAAAAAAGTCCATAATATCAAAGTGAAAAATAAAATCTACAAATTGTTCTAAATTAATTACAAATACAAAACAGAAAATAATTGATTGCATAAGTATTCACCCCCTTGAGTCAATATTTGGTAGAGGCACCTTTGGCAGCAATTACAGCCATGAGTCGATTTGGATAAGTCTCTACCAGCTTTGCACATCTGGACACTGCAATTTTTGCCCATTCTTCTTTACAAAATTGCTCAAGCTCTGTCAAGTTGGATGGGGACATTTGGTAAACAGCAATTTTCAACTCTTTCCACATATTCTCAATTGGATTGAGGTCTGGGCTTTGACTGGGCCACTCCAGGACATTGACCTTTTTGTTTTTAAGCCACTCCAGTGTGGCTTTGGCTGTATGTTTGGGGTCATTGTCCTGCTGGAAGATGAATCTTCTCCCAAGTCCCAGGTCTCTTGCAGACTTCAGCAGGTTTTCCTCCAGGATTTCTTTGTACTTTGCTGCATCCATTTTGCCCTCTATCTTCACAAGCTTTCCAGGCCCTGACGCAGAGAAGCATCCCCATAGCATGATGCTGCCACCACCATGCTTCACGGTAGGGATGGTGTTCTTAGGATGATGTGCGGTGTTAGGCTTGAGCCAAACATAGCGCTTAGCGTTGAGGCCAAAAAGCTCTATTTTGGTCTCATCAGACCATAGAATCTTCTTCCACTTGGTCTCAGAGTTTCCCATATTCCTTCTGACAAACTGTAGTCGAGATTTGATGTGTTTTTTTCAACAATGGCTTTCTTTTTGATACTCTCCCATAAAGGCCAGTTTTGTGAAACACCCGGGCTATTGTTGCCATATGCACAGTGTCTCCCAGCTCAGCCGTGGAAGACTGTAACTCCTTTAGAGTTGCCATAGGCCTCTTGGTGGCCTCCCTGACTAGTGCCCTTCTCGCTCAGATACTCAGTTTTTGAGGATGGCCTGTTCTAGACAGATTCACAGTTGTGCCATATTCTCTCCATTTCTTAATAATGGACTTTACTGTGCTCCAAGGGATATTAAATGCCTTGGAAATGTTCTTATATCCTACCACTGATTGGTGCTTTTGAAGAACCATTTTCTGGATTTGCTTTGAATGTTCCTTCGTCTTCATAATGTAGTTTTTGTTAGGAAATGTACTAACCAACTGTGGGACCTCCCAGAGACAGGTGTATTTAACCTGAAATCATGTGAAACACCTTAATTGCACACAAGTGGACTCCATTCAACTAATTATGTGACTTCTAAAGACAATTGTTTGCACCAGAGCTTATTTAGGTGTGTCATAGCAAAGGGGGTGAATACTTATGCAATCAATTATTTTCTGTTTTATATTTGTAATTAATTTAGAACAATTTGTAGATTTTATTTTTCACTTTGACATTATGGACTTTTTTGTGTTGATCAGTAGCAAAAACTCGTAATTAAATCAATTTTGATTCCATGTTGTAACACAATAAAATGTGGAAAAATCCAAGGGGGGTGAATACTTTTGAGAGCCACGGTAGAACCTGCTGTGGTTTAAACATTTTGAATGCTTTGTCACTGACACTCTGAGTGTGAGATCTACACTCTCAGAGACATTATAAGTGCTGTTGCTGCTAACAGGTTCCAATGGGGATGTGACTTACGTGTCATGATTTTTAATGAAAATACCTGTTTCAATGTGCGCAGGTTGTAAGATTCATGCAATTATTTGGTTTGCTCCACTTTAAAGTTATTGATAAGAGTTCTAATCTGCTCACCACATGCATGAATATAACAGAAAGCCTTTGTTTTTGATTTGCGAGACACTAATGAAAGCTACAGGAGAAGGACAGAAGGTCTCCTAGATATTTTGATCTCACTGATGTAATGTAATTGTCAGGTGTATGGACCTTTCATTAAAACTGATCACACAACTTTCATCTAATTAAATAGTCTCCCTGAAGATATTGGTGCTGGGAATAACATTAGCAAAGAAAGAAAAGAACCAAACCACCAAAAGGTTTGTATTGTATCTTGTTTCACATCAATGCAGGGTGCACACACATGCCTTTGCTGGCTTTAATCAGTACTGTCAGAAATATAATAGCAATTCAAATATCAAGTTGTCTAACTGTTATTTTGCCCAGTAATCTCAGTATCACTTACATTAACTCCCGGACACATAATCTGCATTGAGAGTTTCAAACCACTGTTTTAATTACAAGGCTTCTAGACAGTGGCTGGCTACCACCTAGCAATGATTATAGCATTATTTATATTGGACGCTTTCACTTTGAAAGCTACTGATACAATCTGAAGCCCATCAGCCTAATTATTCTGCAGGTATGCAGGAATGTCACAGGACGAAATAATTGGCACTGTGCAACAGATACTGACATTTGTATAAGTGTCAGAGTTGATTATGCCTCTTCTGTAAAATAGTAGTACTGTGTTCACTAATACAGTTTGGGCTTAGAGCCTGACAAAGCACTTGACATGTTGGTTAAAACAGAAGGAAGTATGCAGTAAAAATTACAAAAATTATAAAAAATACACAGATGTGCCAGTGGCCAAAACATTTTACAATTTCCAGGACAGACTTCAGTTGTTAATATTGATTTTCTCTCAGGTGTAAATAATCTTTAAGCAAGAATTTAGTTGTTTTTGACGTGTGGTGCCCATAGTCAATGAGGTGTGGCTGCCCGGTTTAATAGAGCATCCTAAACCAGCATAATATATGACATGCAAGACATTATACAATTAAAGCATAGGAGGGTTTTTTAATGCCTCCTATGCATGCTAGTGCTGCAATATTGTCAGCTCAGACATACAGTACGTTGTCAGATTGTTCTGGAATCTTAAGGGTTAAAGGTCAGGGCCCCACCTACTGGAAAAAGGTTTTAACTATCTCAAGTGCAGAAAGGAAAATTCACATACTGTAGACAGGATGCAGTATTCTGGCAACTTCGCTTAGACTGTCAAATGGCTACCTACTGTATATGCAAGCAGATGGTAAACCACAACAAGCACATGCAATGCCCGAAGCGTCCAATGGATCAATTCAGCATCATGAGTTGATGCCCAGAATGCCCTTCTTGCATGCTGTCTAGTTGTAGATTATGAGCTCCTTCAGGCTAACTAGCAATAATTGCCACGAAGACGAAAATGCTCCGACAACAAAGTCATTATTCACAATAGAGTTCGATAATCTGATTCATTTGATGTCAACTTTTGTTTAGAAAAAGGTTACAGCCAAACAGATGCCATTTATTTTTACAATTACACTCATAGCTTGTCTTGAAAAAAGTTGTTTATACTAATGCTTCAGTCATCAGTCAGGGCATCAGTCCATGACAGAAAAGGACAGAAATAAGAGGACTTACACTCATAATTAGTTTCCGCTTCTGTTGTCACATGGTTATATATTTCCAATTTCCCCATCCCAACTCCGTACATTACACAGGCTTGTCCTGACAACAACACAAATGAAATACTGAATGGTTTCATTCATCATGGGAACACAATTTGCCAAAGGGCCACACTTTCTATTGATTTTTAATTTGGCCTTCTTAGGTCTTTGACATTCAATGCATTTTAATGCAAGCAAATAAATTACAATAAACAAAATAAGGTTATAGAGTTTCATGCCTCTAAATATATTTCACATTGTCGAAGTTTGTTGCAAATTCAGATTATCAAGACTCAGCTGTCTGACATTTGGAGTTCAACATTGGCGGTTTTTCCATACAGTTTAGAAACTCAAAATCCTATCTCCACACACCACGCACATTCCTCTCTGCATTGTCGTGAGAACGTGACGTAGCACGCGCACACCACGCACATTCCTCTCTGCATTGTCGTGAGAACGTGACGTAGCACGCGCACACCACACACATTCCTCTCTGCATTGTCGTGAGAACGTGACGTAGCACGCGCACACCACGCACATTCCTCTCTGCATTGTCGTGAGAACGTGACGTAGCACGCGCACACCACGCACATTCCTCCCTGCATTATCGTGAGAACGTGACGTAGCACGCGCACACCACGCACATTCCTCTCTGCATTGTCGTGAGAACGTGACGTAGCACGCGCACACCACACACATTCCTCTCTGCATTGTCGTGAGAACGTGACGTAGCACGCGCACACCACGCACATTCCTCTCTGCATTGTCGTGAGAACGTGACGTAGCACGCGCACACCACGCACATTCCTCCCTGCATTGTCGTGAGAACGTGACGTAGCACGCGCACACCACGCACATTCCTCTCTGCATTGTCGTGAGAACGTGACGTAGCACGCGCACACCACGCACATTCCTCTCTGCATTGTCGTGAGAACGTGACGTAGCACGCGCACACCACGCACATTCCTCTCTGCATTGTCGTGAGAACGTGACGTAGCACGCGCACACCACGCACATTCCTCTCTGCATTGTCGTGAGAACGTGACGTAGCACGCGCACACCACGCACATTCCTCTCTGCATTGTCGTGAGAACGTGACGTAGCACGCGCACACCACGCACATTCCTCTCTGCATTGTCGTGAGAACGTGACGTAGCACGCGCACACCACGCACATTCCTCCCTGCATTGTCGTGAGAACGTGACGTAGCACGCGCACACCACGCACATTCCTCTCTGCATTGTCGTGAGAACGTGACGTAGCACGCGCACACCACACACATTCCTCTCTGCATTGTCGTGAGAATGTGACGTAGCATGCGCACACCACACACATTCCTCTCTGCATTGTCGTGAGAATGTGTCTAGTTATTTTATAAGCAAGGTTATAAAAAATACTAAAGCTACTACAAATTAAAAAATGCATCCCTTTGCAATGAATAAATAAATAACGAAGCCATTTACAGAAACATATTTTTTCATCCTTTACATTTTTGTTATCTTTGTGTTTGATAATCAGAAAGCTGATTGCTTTGAGCCTAGACTTTTCTGTTTCTAAGGCATTAGATCAAATTCATTGTACACCTCCCTTAAAGAGTAAGTAGCGGGGTACTGACAAATATAGTGTTACACATCCCCACGTTTGGCTACAATTGTTTAAATAACATACCTGTATTTTTTTCATTGTTAACATCCTGACAACTTGTTACACTTATAACTTTAAAGTCTGCGTCAAAGCTCTTTTTAAAATGTGTGCTCTAGTGCACTGATGGTGCACAGTGTAAGGATTATTGCCCATATTATCAAACAGGTAACACAGCAATACTGTTCCATGATGTGGTACGGAACAAAAAAGCCAAAACACAAGTCATGTTTTTTTTTTTTTTATCTCTCTTCTTGCAATGATTTAGAGGACAGATCTCAAACTCTAGTGCACTAGAGCGGACATTTTGAAAAAAGCTTTGAAACAGACTTTAAAGTTATAAGTGTAAAAAGTTGTCAGGATGTTAACAATGAAAAGAAAAATTAGAGGTATGTTATTTAAACAGTTGTAGCAACACATGGGGACGTATAACGCTATATTTTTCGGAACCCCGTTACTTACTCTTTAAGTAGCATCTAGAATGGCTACCAATGGCAAACAAAGTCACGTTGACATTCCAAAATGTATTCAATTAACAATGCTGGGAATTGGTGCCAGTGGTCTCCTGTATTATTGCTGCAGGCTACAGACAGCACCAGGCTTGAGAGAAAAAGATCAAACTTATTTTTCCTTGCAACCAGTCATAATACAATATGTTTCCAGACCTATACATCAGACAGTAACTGTCACTTGCACCCTATCAAAATCATATCTAGTTACAATCGCAACTACAATAATCTGTGCTTGCCTGTTCTTGTTACAGCTATTTGTTTGAGGTTGCAGCTCTGCTTTCTGGGAACTGAACCACTCATAGTGAATTCAGCTCCAAGAACACATAGACCACACATGTGATTGCAAACATGTGAATCTGGAGGTACTGCAGGTATCTGGCATCTTGTGACCCTGATTGTTTGCACTGAATGCACTGCAGACTGCATAGAAAATATAGCACAGAGATACTGCTTCTGTAACCAAACCCTCTGGTTTCATCTAATATAGTTATCTTGTGATAAATTCAGCCAGGGTCAAACACTGAATATTGGGGATCAACCTCCCCTAAACTACCCTACTTCTGGGCTCCCGGAGTCCCTTCATCCTCACAGTGACTCCTGCCTCTTTAAAAGGCCTTGGCTGGGCAATGCCTTCACAAGCATCGTGTTGCAGTTGAAGGGTTCCATAGTAAATTCTGTGGAGTGGACCCTCTCCTCCTCGATGTCAACAACTGCAAGCTTTCACTCAGCGCCCGTCTGTGTAGCAATGGCCATGCAGGGGCCTCGAGCTGTAACGCAGATGCCTTTTGAGCTGCGTGCAGCCTCCTGGGCGTGCCCCCCAGCCAATCCAGACCTCCCGATCAGCTCAGCGCCAACTGCTCAATTGGTTGCCCAGCAACGCGTCTCCTGTTCCATGTTCCAGCTGCAGACATTTACACAGGAACCATTGACAGTGCTCTCCCTGTGACAGTGACCTTTAGATAAAAAAATAAAAATAAAAATGCACAGCTTAAGGTAACGGTTCTTGAATAATACATGTCTACATTAATTGACTGCCAAGACTGCTTTGTGACTGTATTCATGTGAACAGCAATTAAAAAAACATTCTGACCTTCCCTCCCTTAATGATGTTTGACAAATTCATTATTTCTGGATAGTGCCCTTATCACTGCAAGACATAAAGCTATGGAAATTCAAAAAAGGTTGTAAATTATTGTAGATTGAGAGTTTTTAATGAATGTGGCTCTGTGAGATTCCATAATGTAATGCAGTCTTTTTAATTGTTACAATGTTAGGTTAGTTGTTTTGGTCTTTTCAGGGGTCTCAGGGGGATCTGTGAAGATTCCCACAATTTGCTCTGGAAATTACACTAATATGATTATCTACCCATTTGTTGCCTTACAATGTACTAAATACTGTGTCTAAATAACTTCTCGTGAAAGCTATTTATCATTTCATATACATATACACATGCAGAGGATCCTTAATCGGGTAATAATCGCACCGTACCTGAACGGATCAAAATATTTGTATAACATCCAAAAATAGTTTATAGTGTGACAGAGTGGTTTGTGGAATGTATGGTAAAGTGTGTAACAATGTGTACGTAAGTGACAGAATGAAAACAATCCTGTTTCCACAATAAATAACTGTCTGTATATTGGGTACTGTGTGTAGTGGGGTAAAATGGCTGCCGACTAAAAGACTACGTTTCCCAGAAGACCTTAGTCAAAATGGCCGAAGTTAATTGTTTAACAGGACACAGCTGTGTCTTGTTAGGGCGGGGTCCTGGCTGTATAAAGCCAGCCTCGAATCCAGTTCAGAAGAGAGACCACCAGGGACAAGTTTGTTGAGCGAGATATGGTGTTCAGCGAGATATGGTGTTCAGCGAGATATGGTGTTCAGCGAGATATGGGTTGCCTTGGCCATCGATCACTCTACCACAATAGCCAAATGCAATCTGAAAGTATACAGGAGGCATGATGATGTGTATGATAAAACTCAAGGCAGTTATCCTTTACTATATAGAGTGTTACAGACAGACAGTTCCCATATATACATTTCCCAGTTCATTTTCATGCTATTGAAACACATCATTTTCTCTGTATCAGAATAAACCTGTCATTATCTGAGCCTGTGGAATCCCAGCTGCTCTTTTGAGTACTTCCTGATTCCAAAGAAACCGCATGCTGTTGTTACCTGTTGACTCTGCACCCCCACCTGGTTGATGATGATGATAATAATAATAATAATAATAGAAAGCAGGTGGGGTTGGCAGAGTGTGACGGGGTACGCCCGCCCCTGTGTTATTTCTGTATTGATTTAAATGGATTGTTTTGTGGTTATTTAAAGGTACTGGTTTGTTATTGTTTGGCAGCGTGGGTGTGGTTATCCTTTAAGCAACTAATGTACTGTATATCAGGAAATTTTGGAGAACAAAGAAGGCCTTCTAAAAATGAGTTCCAGTATATCGTTGTTAGATGTCCCTTACATTTTAAGATACCAGTAATTGGAAAGGATTACTAACTGCAGTACACTTTCACTATACGCATTTGATAACTCTCAGTTTTAAAACTTAGCTATGGGTCACTAACATAACACAGTGGAATGATCACAGTATCATTTAGTAATTGTAGGACAGTATTGTCATGTGTGAAAACTTTAACAATAAAGCCGAAACTCAAACGCTTTAAATTTACTAGTTAATAGACTAACAAGCACTGGCAGCTTTTCTATATGGTGCAGAACTCATTTATTTTAACATATTGTTTAGGGACTTTGTGATACTTGCACGGTGAGTGTCTTAATAGTAGTATCTACAACTAATCGACAATAACAATCCAAAGCAAATTTGCACCAATGTTACAGATTTTCTAACAAGTCTCACATAAACAACTTTGGCTGCTACTTAATTAACCACTTGTAAAAAAGTAAAAATAACACAAAACTGCTTAACATAAAAAAAGAACAGTCCTCCAGGTACCACAGTAGCAGGTGATGTTTACATAGCCTCAGTTTCTGATCGCATCATAAATTCCAGATTTCCTAAATCCTTTGATGGAACTGTCCAGTCTGCTTTTCATTTTTTTAAGCAAATTGTCATCATCACTCACTGCCATTCTCATATTCACTTTGACATCCGACACATTCTTTCCCTTGTCCAGCGGGTGCTTCTTTAACCTGTGCTTTGTACCACTAGTCTGTCAGAGGGCGGGGTCAGAGAGAGCACTGTCAGTGGTTCCTGTGTAAATGTGTGCAGCTGGGACGCGGAACAGGAGACGCGTTGCTGGGCAACCAATTGAGCAAATGGCACTGAGCTGAACGGGAGGTCCGGATTGGCTGGGGGGCGGGCCCAGGAGGCTGCACGGAGCTCAAAAGGCATCTGCGCTACAGCTCGAGGCTCCTGCACGGCCATTGCTACACAGACCGGAAAAGATGTCAACAAACCCGGACAGGTGGCAATCCTACGACTCACCCCGGAGTTCTTGTGTGTGTGTGTGTACCTGCATTTCCCGGTCTGTGACGTCACCCACCCAGCCATCCTGCCACACAGAGTTAACAATCAAACTATTCCCCATCAGTAGCAGCGTTTGACACCTGTAGGTAACAACCCCCTCCACAGCAAAACAATCCTGACAATAAAAGAACACGTCTGCATGAGACACCACAGACTGTGTCTAATGAGGACGTATCTCAATGCAGTTAACATATATTCCACATGTGACTGGCTGCTAGTTCCAGCTGTTAGAAGCTCATTTCAAATCACTCACTGAAAGGTGACCTCGAGCAATTCTATGCTGTACATACTGTAACTCACCATGCGAGTTTACAATCCCCATAGCAAGCTAACCAGACCAGCTATCAAACTCTTCTTAGTAGCTGGTTAACAAGAAAAATCAAATACATGAAAATGGACGTCTTATGTTCTGTTGCCTTCTTAAACAGCGTGTGTCATTGTAAGGCTATTAAAGGGACAAAAGATAGATTAGACGTTAGGATAAGGAATTGTATTGTTATTTATTCTTCCTTTTAAAGATGTTGTATTGCTTTGGTTTTTAGTGGATACATTGTGAATAGTCTCTCAGGTAAAATGCAACACATGAATAAACTGCAAACCCTGTTTTCAAACTGCCGGGAAAGGTTTTAAAAATGCAATTAAACTTGAATGAATTCATTGTCAATCACATGTTGCAGAGTTCTTTTAACCCGTGCTTATCTTCAAAGAGAAGTGTGTGTGTGTGTGTGTAAACCACAGTGATGGGATGCTTTTGTATTTCAATGTTTTATAATCACAGCATCATAAGGCCCTTGGTAGGAGGTGATTTACAGCATTCAGATCTTGTTGTCATTATCCAGATTGTATTGTACAGTTTCAGACACAAATGAGGCACACATGTGTTGCTGGTGCATTGCTTTTCAAATGAAATGAACTCAGTTGTGCTGGTATTTGGATTTGTCGTCTCATAACAGACTAGCACACTAACAATTACTCACAAATAAAGATATGTATCAACGCTCATTGGTCTGTCAAGAAATTATATTTTCTCAGGTCGGTCTTTCAGAAGCAAAAAGTAGTTTTGAACAAGAACCAGGAAAACTGTTCATGCTGACTTGGAGAAAAAAAAAGACTGACTTCTGCAATGTTCCAGCTAAAGCAATTTAACAATGGGACATGTCAACTCACAATATGCAATTATCCAGATATGTCCTGAATTTTCAAAGTTAAAAGGCACATAACAGAATAACACCAGATGGCGATGGATACAAAAATAATATATGTGATGTGGGATCCTGCAGACTATGTGCTATTCCTTCTCACTCCTATTAATAGACCTAATAATATGGAAGTTTCAGTCAGGGCAACTCTTGCAATTTAAATACACCATTTCGATTAGAGAATAAAAGCAGTTGATATAAGCATGTATGCCTTGAAATTTTAATTGACATCTGTCAGCCAGAGCAAACCCCCAGACTAGGCCGGGAATGAGGTGGAGGGTGCTGAAGAGTAGATCATCTCAAAGCATAGCACAGACTATAAATAGAGGCAAGTTTAAATGTGCCTGGGTAGAATCGTGTCAGCCAC
Source organism: Acipenser ruthenus (assembly GCF_902713425.1). Lineage (NCBI taxonomy): Eukaryota > Metazoa > Chordata > Actinopteri > Acipenseriformes > Acipenseridae > Acipenser > Acipenser ruthenus. The sequence goes on from NC_081219.1 coordinate 1,519,166, forward strand.
TGCCACTGACGGTTTGCATGGATGTGGGAGTTCCCACCATAATCCCAAGCTTGCTTGACTTGCGCAGGTCTATTTAGAGTTTACTGCCTGGAACTTTGCATAGCTTGTCATTACTGTGGTATACTGTGCCATGGTAATCCAGGTGTAATAAAAGACACTCTACAGCATTCTCTTTGCATAGTACAGTTTAAGCATGAGGAACTGCAAAGAGTCACACCTACTGTAATGTTTCCTTACACTGCAGATTATAAGTCAGTTTAAAAGTTTAATTGGGGAGTTTTATATCCTGCTTTCTAGAGGACTCTGCTAATAAGATCTCTAAAGTCATGAGGTAAAAAAATAAATAAAGGAATGAAGGAATAAAAAACAACAACCTGTAAACAAACTGGACAATCAACAAAGCGCTTTCTCGTAAAATAAAATGCAAGGAAAAACAAATGTGTGCAGTAAACAGGCATGGAGACATTACGCTGGTATACAACTTATCATGATTGTGGGCCACGTATTATAAACATGTGCCTATATCTATTTTTATTGTATTACTAAACATCAGAAAACACCTGAATAATTGGAATGCAACTGCACTGCAGTATATTATCAGATAATGGTTTCCAAGCTTCTGTAAACAGATCAGCTTTTCCTATGAGAATGTGTAAATATGCTCCATACCTATATTTAAAGGGAAACAACTGCCTACAGATGGCACTGTCTGCTCAGATATACTGTTCTGCACCAGCTTTATATCAAATGAAAACATAAGAAAGAAAGAAAGACGAGAGCTCCCAAAGCTGCCTTTGAAAGTATTTGAAAAACAGTATGTTTTTATGTAGCCAGAGCTAACGTATTGAGTCTGTTTTTCTTTTTAATTACAAGAATAAAGAATCTGTATAAACTCACAGCATATGGTGAAAGGGGTTTTGCAATGCAATACCTGAAGTCAGAAATGCTAATATTAATAATCAATGTGTCGGACCGATCCAGTGATTCGTTGCTGTTTGTGTATGTCTCCAGCACTGGCACCATGGTCATATTACTCAATCACTATTAGTGTATTTTCAAAATCGTTAATGTATTTTTGCCACAGGTTAAATTACAACAGATTATTCACATTACCGGTATGTTAAGTCTTGGACAGAGTGATTTGGATCTTACATGGCATGAAAACACAAAGGCCACACAAAGGCTTTGCTCTCTGTAGAAGCCATACAGCTGAAACACTGATGTGCACGTTCATTACTTCAGAGGGTGGGCTTTATAGTACAGTGCTCCCCCTTTTATAATTCTGTAGACAGGAGCCGAGCCCTAGGTAAGAGACCGTGCCAATTGTTTTCTGGCATTATGGGGCAAATGGGAGACATGATCATACCACATTATAACTTGTTCCACAGTATAAAGGAGCACTTTTTTTTACCAAGAAGCACTGTATGGTGAAGTAACGGGACAATTTGCGTTAAGGATGGGAATACTGCACTGCCCAATATTGCATGACCCAAAAGTACCGTTTAGCAGGAACTATGAGAAATCAGGGAGGGGGTGGGACAGAATAATCTACCCCCTTCTGCAACAAACTAGCGTTCAGACTGACTTTGCTGGGACTAATTATCAACAATGGGAGATTGTTGGTTTGATAATGATGAACTGCTTGTACAGGCAGGTAGGTTAAAAATAAAAAGTAATCAAATATTGACTGGAGTTGAGGATTATAATGGAAAACTGTTGCCCCGAGGGTTGAAAAAGTGACAGAGGCTGAGGGTTTATTGTAGGGAAATGTTTATTACAGAACACCAGTTGTGAATGTGGCTTTGGCAACAACTCACTTGGCCTTAGGCTTAGAATGCTGGGTGATAAGGCAAGTGCAGGAACGTATGAGAAAGGGGAACTATGGTAAACACCTAACCACAGTAACCTTGTAAGAGAGAGTTGTTTGTGGTTGGTTGCACCTTAGTGGAATAACAGCTGAGTAACTCACTCTGCTTCTGACAATTATAACTAGTAAGATAACAGAAACAAACTGTAGTCATGTGGGCTCTGAGCCTACTAGAGTATAAAAGTGAACTCTGTGATGCTGTGACTGCTCTGCCATTGTGTTTATATATTAATGCAGTGAACTCTTTGATGCCGTGACTGCTCTGCCATTGTGTTTATATATTAATGCAGTGAACTCTGTGATGCCGTGACTGCTCTGCCATTGTGTTTATATATTAATGCAGTGAACTCTGTGATGCCGTGACTGCTCTGCCATTGTGTTTATATATTAATGCAGTGAACTCTGTGATGCCGTGACTGCTCTGCCATTGTGTTTATTGTGTAGTGGTGCTTAGCTATGGGATGTTTTATGACCTTGCATTAGGCAAATAGGATGCAAGTTTAAATTATTATTATTATTATTATTATTATTATTTATTTCTTAGCAGACGCCCTTATCCAGGGCGACTTACAATTGTTACAAGATATCACATTATTTTTACATACAATTACCCATTTATACAGCTGGGTTTTTTACTGGAGCAATCTAGGTAAAGTACCTTGCTCAAGGGTACAGCAGCAGTGTCCCCAACCAGGGATTGAACCCACGACCCTCCGGTCAAGAGTCCAGAGCCCTAACCACTACTCCACACTGCTGCCCCAAAGTTTACATAAATATATTATTATTATTATTATTATTATTATTATTATTATTATTATTATTATTATTATTATTATTATTATTATTATTATTATTATTTCTTATCAGACATCCTTATCCAGGGCGACTTATAGTTGTTACAAAATCACAATACAAAGTATCACATTACAGAATATCACATTACAGATAAGAGCAGTTGTTAAGTACAATATAACCAGTAGCAAAAGATCAAAATCAAAAAATAGAGAACACAGTAAATAATAACATGTAAGAGAGGGGTCAACGAAGAGCAGTTAACTTATAATAAAACGATTTGCTTATACGAGTAAAGTCCAGTATGAGCACGTAGTAAGTGTATATCTATATTTAGGTCCAGATACATATTCTTTAATGACAATCTAGATTTTTGGAATACTGTATGTCAAAGTATTTCCATTTCTTATCAAAACAATCACAATAAAAACCGAGGGCACTTAGAGTATTCTTCAATTAGCACCCACGGTGACAGTCTGTGAGAAGACAATGTGAAGAATGTACTGACGAATGTAATAACCTCCACATAAAGTATACAAAAAAGTATTTTGGAAAAAAACATACCAACTTCTTTCAAAACATTTTTAATCACCTGCTGTAAACATCCACGTCTTAACCACAATGAGAAATTAAACTCTCACAAAGTACAGCCTCTTGCTGCACGCATTCTACATCCATACTGCACCCGCCCGGAACAGGATTTTGATTGGTAGCATCTCCAATCATTTATAATTTGTGCGTCTGAAAAAGTAATTTGATTGGTAGTAAGAGGATGTGTATGCTGTCATGTATACACCGGCGTTCACTTCTTCAACTGACTTTCCCCACAAAATATAAAAACCAGAAATATCTGGCAAGATAGAAAATCCTCCAGCAGCCAATAGATTTCTAGCATCCCTCGTGAGAAGCAAGACGGCCAAAACATGGCCCCCCAGCGCCTTTGAATATACAAGAGTGAGGGGACCCTTAAAAGAAGTAAGGGTGCCTGGCCCCCCCATAATTCAATTAATACACCTGCAACTATGATGATTTAATTGACATGAAAATCCTTAGAACCATTGTCAAAAGTCAACAAGTAAGTTCCAGATGCATGTCAAGTGGCAGCTACAGACGTGCTCAAATTTGTTGGTACCCCTCCACAAAAAACGAAGAATGCACAATTTTCTCTGAAATAACTTGAAACTGACAAAAATAATTGGCATCCACCATTGTTTATTCCATATTTAATAGAAATCAGACTTTGCTTTTGATTTTTTATTCAACATAATATTGTAAATAATAAAACAAATGAAAATGGCATGGACAAAAATGATGGGACCGCTAACCTAATATTTTGTTGCACAACCTTTAGAGGCAATCACTGCAATCAAACGTTTTCTGTAGCTCTCAATGAGACTTCTGCACCTGTTAACAGGTAGTTTGGCCCACTCTTCCTGAGCAAACTGCTCCAGCTGTCTCAGGTTTGATGGGTGCCTTCTCCAGACTGCAAGTTTCAGCTCTTTCCATAGATGTTCGATAGGATTCAGATCAGGACTCATAGATGGCCACTTCAGAATAGTTCAATGTTTGGTTCTTATCCATTCTTGGGTGCTTTTAGCTGTGTGTTTTGGGTCATTATCCTGTTGGAGGACCCATGACCTGCGACTGAGACAGAGCTTTCTGACACTGGGCAGTACGTTTCGCTCCAGAATGCCTTGATAGTCTTGATAGAGATTTCATTGTGCCCTGCACAGATTCAAGGCACCCTGTGCCAGGCGCAGCAAAGCAGCCCCAAAACATAACCGAGCCTCCTCCATGTTTCACTGTAGGTATGGTGTTCTTTTCTTTGAAAGCTTCATTTTTTCGTCTGTGAACATAGAGCTGATGTGACTTGCCAAAAAGCTCCAGTTTTGACTCATCTGTCCAAAGGACATTCTCCCAGAAGGATTGTGGCTTGTCAATATGCATTTTAGCAAATTCCAGTCTGGCTTTTTTATGTTTTTCTTTCAAAAGTGGAGTCCTCCTGGGTCTTCTTCCATGGAGCCCACTTTCGCTCAAAAAGCGACGGATGGTGTGATCAGAAACTGACGTACCTTCACCTTGGAGTTCAGCTTGTATCTCTTTGGCAGTTATCCTTGGTTCTTTTTCTACCATTCGCACTATCCTTCTGTTCACACTGGGGTCGATTTTCCTCTTGCGGCCGCACCCAGGGAGGTTGGCTACAGTTCCATGGACCTTAAACTTCTTAATAATATTTGCAACTGTTGTCACAGGAACATCAAGCTGCTTGGAGATGGTCTTGTAGCCTTTACCTTTACCATGCTTGTCTATTATTTTCTTTCTGATCTCCTCAGACTACTCTCTCCTTTGCTTTCTCTGGTCCATGTTCAGTGTGGTGCACACAATGATACCAAACAGCACAGTGACTACTTTTCTCCATTTAAATAGACTGAATGACTGATTACAAGATTGGAGACATGAGTGATACTAATTAAAGAAACTAATTAGTTTGAAATATCACCATAATCCAGTTATTTATTATCTTTTCAAAGGGGTACCAACAAATGTGTCCAGGTCATTTTAGAATATCTTTGTAGAATAAGCAATAATTCATCTCTTTTCACAGCTTCTTTGCTTTATTCTATGACATACCAAAGGCATGCAAGTATACATGATAAAATAGCTTTTAATTTCATCACTTTTTAGGAGGAATGAAGCATTATTTCAATGAGCTGTAAGGGTACCAACAAATTTGAGCACGTCTGTACTAACAGTATTCAAGCCACATACATTTAAGCCTTCCTCACTTTGCAGCCTCCCTCCTATTCCCTCTGCACCTCATTTGGTACCTCCCCCTGCCTATCTGTCAGGGCTGGCCGAGAGCTGCCAATCAGAATAAAGGCAAGACCCCGCACCAAACAAACAAGCAAGACGAAATGTGATGATACATGCTTATGTTAACAGTTTTATCCTTTAATAAGGATAAAAAGGGTTGTCCTGACTGAAAACTCCTGTCTGACAATGTTCTTGAATGGTGCGTGAATATTAACGGTCTGATCTGGCAACCCCAGCGAGAGTTCAGATGACTACGTAAACCGACAGCTCTGCAATTGGGCCTGTTCCACATTTACTCTCTGGTGTGTATTCAGTGTAAGCACAGAGGAGCTGCTCTCATCAGGTAGCTCTTTCTCTTCAACACATTTTACAATTAAATAACTTTCAGCTCCACACGGCAAATCTACATTTAATATTTAATAAAATAACATCTTGGATATACCTACCACATGGTAAATCACTGCTCACTTTATTAATGTCAAAGCCATTGAGCCATGCATTTGTCATTAGTATTTTTCCAACGGCGCTGTTTCAATTTAATTCCCTGGAGCCCCTTTCTACTATGTATTCATTTTAATGATTTCTTTCCTTGCCTTGGCAAATATACGATACCGTTATCTTTTTTCACTTCACTTATATAGCGGGGTTAAAAATATTCATGAAATTCATGCCTGTAAACAAATGAGGATTGTGGTGTAAAAACTTGATAATGCATTACTAATTTATTCCAAATTTGAACACCTGTTTGGAAAGGTCCTTGGGGTTTGGACGACTCGTTTTCAAGAAAGTCCTGAGGGGGCAGCAAGCACATGGTATGAGATGCACACTGCATTCTTAAACAGCCGTGGTATTAGAATTCAGAATGGCCTTTTGGGATATCACGTGTCTAGTGTCTAGTCAATACTGTTCCACCAAACAGTGTATGCATTAGGTCTGAATTATATATGCATTGTCTTCATTAATGTGTTTTCGATCTTGGCTTGGTTAAGGAGAGGGAACACTTTTTCACCTGCTAATTGTACTTTTTTATGCATCTCCCTTACTGTTGCAGTAATTCTAAGTGGTTTGAGTTCTGATGCTACATTATTAAGAAATTATCTTTATTTCTAGAAAGCTGTCTTTACTTTGCTTTGAACTTGTGTGCTAGCACTGAACAGCCCTTCTCATTCCATTACACTCATCTGACAGTGTGCCCTTTCACTCTGCCAGTCCCACCTGAAATGCTGAAATGTAGAATGGGGCTGGCAGGGTTGAAAGGGCACATCAGCTGTTCAGTGCGGGCCCCTAAATCTGTAGCCCAAGCTAAAGGCAGCTCAAAATGAATGACTGGGAATGTATTTTGTTTTTTATTTTTAGGTAAAACCAAAATAAACATATATAGTGTGGGACAGAGAGAGAAACTTTGGGTTTCCTAGCCATTCTTTCTATTGTGATTAATACTGTAAAGCAGGGGGGTTCAATCCTTTGTACCATTTTTATGTTGGCTTAATTGTTAGTTATTATAGTTTTTTTATTATTTTATTTTGAGGTTAATGTTTTTGATGTTGTAAACGTTTTAACACTAGAACAACCAAGGTGGTCATTTTGACAGTTTTTGGAATTGAAATTTCTGTGCATGTGTAAGGTAAGGAGCTGTGCTTTCCTGACTTTTCCTAAATATATGTACTAATTCCCCTAACAAAGAAAGAATTGTGTAGCTGCAAAAATTAGTGAGATAAAATACTGTCATACCTATTCCGACCAGGCTTGGTCAAATTGACAGATACGTATTATAACAATTAAATATTGCGGTATTATTTGTGTTTAGCAGTCAGGACTTGCAGTCGTATTGAAGTTTGATTATATCAGTCTGCATTCCTCAAGTGAGCTGTCTGTTGACATTTCTATTGTTTCAATGAGCCTCTGATAGCCTATCAATCAGTCTTGACAGCTCACAGTGCCAGGCTGTCTGTGACACGTTTTTCTAAGAAATGTATTGTTACCCCAATACACATTGCAAATGGATTGCTGAAGAAGCAGGACAGAAGTGAGTGTCTGGAATTACTGCAAAGACGGACAATGCGGTAAGTAGGTATACCTATAAATGCGGTCGTTCTAGTGTTAAATGACATAATTATGCTGAGATGGGAAATGGTAACATGATAAACATTTACAGTGCAACTTTCAGACACAAGGGGTACAGTTTTGTTCAACAGGTTGAAAACCACTGCAGTAAAGGATAGCCCAATAGATGTATTTCCAGTTCCCATTATATTGGTATATGCAGAGCTTTCTGGTATTGGTGTGGTCCATCATCCTTTGTGCTATGAATTCAACTGCTTAGCTCTGTAGGTAGCTGTAAACAAGAGAAACCACTCTGGTCTCTCTCAAGTGTATCATTTTACTCTTCTTTTGAGAGAGCATTTATATTGACAGATACCCCAGTGCTGGATGCTGGCTTGAGGGCTGATCACTTAGTCTTGTAATTGAAGCTATTATTCTCTAACCCTTTTTCATTTTAGCAAGTTTTAAAACACAAGACATACTGACATCGCTCCTCATCTTGACATCAGTCATAGTAATGCTTCTAGAGTTGCTTTTACTCATTTTTTATAGTGTAACAGTATGCTGAACTCAAAGCCTGGAAAAAATAAGAAATATGTATTTTTGTCAGTCAGCTTCGTCTCCCTACAGTAGCTGCTCTACATCAAAGTGTAATTCTATTTTGTGTCTGACAGGAAACTGTCATTGGGAGTTTGATGCAGAGCAAAAGAAAACAGTCTACTTAAGAAACAATTCCCAAACAGTATAATGGTATACTGTAAAAGGCTTTCCCTTGGAAAACCATTATGAATTTAGAGAAATTGGTTCATTTAAAATTCTTTTACCTTTATATTCCACTAAAGCTTCTTGCAGACAGCTTTATCTGTGAGTTATTCTTAATTATACAACAAGCAGACACTTGTCTCCCATGGTCTTCTGTGGAGGTCAGCCATTCTGTTATTACTCAATAAAGCGTGGCTTAGGGAGGACATTCATTAATGACACCTGTTCTAAAACAACTGCTTACTTGATGAAATGCTTCACATGGACTACAAGAACTATTTCAGAAAAACAAAGGGAAAAAAAGAAATGTCTTTAAAAAGTTAATGCATAATATTAATAATGGCTCTGCTGTGCAGTGGCGGCTGGAGGTCAAAAAAAATGAGGAGGCAGAAAAAAAGGTAGGGGACAGTGGCAGCAAAATCTTACTGTTGTATTCTGACTGACAACACTTTTCATATCACTTTGGCTGTTAAATGCATTTTCTCCACTAGCCAGCAGAGAAAATAAAACAGTAACCCATCACAGTTATTCTAATATACTTAACAGTTACACACTGCCAGCGTATGTCCAAAAATGCACTGTACAACATTGATATAGCATTTCAAATTTTAAGACCATGTCACAGGGTGTGATTCTGCAAATTTCCAGGGGGGGGGGGGGGGGGGCGTGGATTTCCATTGGAGACTGGCGACTGTTTGTAAGATCACTAACATCTGCAAATACTTCAGATGCAATCATGAAAAAGCTGCCTGCACCCAAACTTATAGAAACAACACAAGTAAATTACAACATTCCAGCAACGCCATTAAAGGTTGTGTCAGTGGGTAATAACAGTTTGTATTGTAATAATAATAAAAACAGTAATTTAAGTGTATTAAGGTAGGCTTACAGCACAGTAAAAAAAAAACACAAATATGGTTTTAAAATTAATAAGAGCAATAAGTATCATCTTTATTAACACATATTATATGTATTGTTCACCCTCAAAACGTGTACATTGGTAAGCATGGACAATCGATGAAAAATTAACCAGCCACGAATCTTCATTGCAAAACAACCGCATGAAATACTGTGTTACTAATATTTGTGTTACATGTAATATTTAAGTTTCTTAAACATTATTTATGAATTTGTGTTGAGTTTACAGAAGTGGCTTGTGTATGTTTTTATTGTTATGTTTAATTCCAGATAAGATGTCTATGTTGGAAATTTTTAATGTTATTATGGTTGCGAGAATGCAAATTTAAATTGTAGTTCTCAGTTTTAATAAATGAGAGAACCATAACTACAATGTCTCCTACTCTTCTTTTATTTATAGCTATGCTTATAATGCTGGGACCTGTAATCACATTAATGCAGGTATCCAGAACAGCATTCAAAGTTGTCAGAATGGGGGCTAGTTTTCCTCCAGTTTTCATCCTGAGTCAACTGGTGCAGGAAGTTCCATTTCAGCATGGTGGGCATTCTCCCATATGGCTGCTTGGTAGTGTAACCGCATGATGTGCTGTTGCAGTGCATCACTCGTTGGGGGCAGAGATTCTGTTTTGCCTTTGCAAACAGAGCGTGACGAGCAGAGTCCACACTTGTAACCTGTGATCCGACCCTGTAAAGCTTCACAACAAACTCTTCAGCACTATGCACTGCATTTTCAGTCAGAGGAACCTTCCCTAATTCGGAAAGCAGCTCAGCATGGCTTGTGAATACCTTCCACCCTGCACGCTTGCTGTTGTTTGCAAGGTAAGACGTCACATCGCATCCTTCGAGTGCATGAAATGCAAACAAATTGGACCTCAGCATTGGTGGCAACTAATCACATAATGTGTGAATTGGGACAAACTTCCTCCTCTTTGATGTTCCAGCCACCATCCACAGATTTGTGCACTGCATATTCTCAAAGTGGTGAATCAGAAGCAGGAATGCATCAGTGTCCCAAGCCAAAACCACTACTGTATCGAAGCTGCTGTTGACTGCATGCAGTACCATTCGAGTGTCCGCCTCTTCATGTGATGCTTGCAGTGGTGTCACATCTGTTGATGGATTGGTTGATATCACTTCTCTCTTGTCTTCGAAACCTCCAGCAGCAACAACTTCAATGTTGGTATAATTGCATGAAATATGCTGTGCAGAGAGGAAGTGAGCAAGATCTGCCTTGTTCTCTGGCAATGCCAAAAAGTTTGTCCATTTTTTTGGCAGTGGCACGTCTCTGTTCTCAATGACATGCCTTATTAGTCGGGACCTCTTTGAGTGCTTCTTACGAGTTCTGGCCTTGATTGATTTTTCCTGATAACGGTCAACTCTGTTATATGTTGAGCCAGCTTGTTCCACAAAAATGTCAGCAAGATCGCCAATGTAGTTGCATTTACAGGTTTTCCCAGAACCACTACCATTGCCTGGCCATCGATAATCAGTTGAGATCTGCTCAGGGCATTCAATATCTGTTGTCAGCAGATTCATCAGTACTGCTTTATCTCCACCTCTGAGTTCACCATTCATTTTAGCCAATGCAAGAGGCACCGAGAGAAGTTCATGCTTCAAGATAAACGGAACATCAACTGGCCTCCCAGCCTCATAAGCTGTGGTGAGCCTCTGGAATACACTTCTATCAGCCTTGATGACCTTCTCTGTTGACATCTTTGACATCTTCACATTAACAGGTCACTGAAAGTCGGAGCATTATTTGGTGGCAACATTTTGTAGTGTCCCAGTGCTGGTATCCTGTGAGAACAGGTTGAACATTGTCAGTATACCAAGAACAGCTTCCTCATCCTCTCAATCTCACTTATGGCGACCGGCAGACAGTTCAGTGTGACCCACAGGGGAAGGTAAGGCTGAGGTTTCATTTGTGATACCAACAATGCCACCAGAGTCCTTGCCTGTGCCAATAATCCACTCTTGGACGTTGTCTGCATCCACTTGGTTAAACTTCTGCAGTGACCTCTTAATGACGAAGTCACCTCTACGGAAAGCTGCTTTGACTTCCGCTGGGAGCTGGTTCATTTCGGCAATGAAAACTGTAAGTGACTTCAAGTAGTTTGTGTAGTCGTACCTGGCAATGTGAGGCACCATCTCTGAAAGAGCATAGAGATAAAGATTCCACTGGCCATCACAAATTGCTTGCGTGAACATGAGAAGTATAGAAATCTTCATGTAGCTCCACCAGAATGCAAAGTTCACATTCTCTTGAGACTCAATGGCCACAATCTCATGAATGTAGTGCTGGGTAGTGCCTGTAGCAAGCAAGGAAAGCAATGCTTCGATGTTTTCAGAAGTATTTGAGAGATGTTGCACAAGCTCCTGGTCCTGCAGGCCAATGTAAGAGACGTGGGAGCAGGATACGCCACAGTGACATATGTCACTTTATGGATCCTCATAACACAAATATTAGTAATGTAACATATTCATAAACTTTTATGAAAACAAAATGGACATTAATTCAAGCAAATAACTTGAAATAACTCAAATGACCAACCTATAAACAACACAAAAGTAGGAGCTGAGCCTAAAACTAATTGGCCATTCCAAATTAGGGAGAAAATAATAAAAAAAAATAATTGGCAACGACTAAATTAAAAAAAAAAAAAAAAAAAAAAAACGTGCACCCCAGGTCACCTATTGTACTGTGCTATATGGGAACAATCCTGTCTACTGCTGCCCCCTAGTGGATGGGAGGAGGAACTGGCAGAAGCTACTGCCAAATACAGACAGTTCTCTATTTAGCATTAAAAATTGTATGGCAATGGAAATAAACACACACAACAAATATATGTCTCCCTTATTGGTGTGCCCATTACACATGCTGCTGAAGTTAGAGAGCTAATCGTCTCGTCTCCCGTACAATAACATGATCAAAAATCAATACATATTTTTTGTTATGCAGAATTAAGAACATAAGAACATAAGAAAGTTTACAAACGAGAGGCGGCCATTCAGCCCATCTTGCTCGTTTGGTTGTTCGTAGCTTATTGATCCCAGAATCAAGCAGCTTCTTGAAGGATCCCAGGGTGTCAGCTTCAACAACATTACTGGGGAGTTGGTTCCAGACCCTCACAATTCTCTGTGTAAAAAAGTGCCTCCTATTTTCTGTTCTGAATGCCCCTTTATCTAATCTCCATTTGTGACCAATGTCCACAAAATTGATTTTTGGACATTGGTACAGTGTCAAAACATGCACCATTATTTTGTTTGACCTCAATAACCACATAAATAGTTTTGAAATTTCTTGTTTAGAAAAATAAATGTCTTTACTACTCAACAAGCTGTTTAAAGAAATCACACTTAAATATCGGGTCAATGAGTTTTGGCAATATCCATCCAGGTGACAAATACTAACTCGAGATAAACTAATATAAATACTATTTTTTGGTTTTTATTATTAGTACACAGACGTATTTGTCATGCGTAAAGTAAAATGGTAGCCCTACGTTTGTTTATTATTGATTGATGTCACTCTGGTGAGTTTGTGGAGCTTCCTTCGAATTTGAAAGTGTGCCAATTAATGCTTCCTGTAAAAACTGTTATTCAATAGTACTGCTTGCATATCTTATAATGTGACGCGGGGAGCACTCAATTGTAGCCTTTTATTTTAATTGCGGAGTAACTCTGATACAAATCATATGAATCAATAAATCATTCCTTTTCTTTAATCAAGTAAAACCCTTAAGAACAAATTTTCATTTGCAATAACGCCTGTTACCATACTGTGCCTTTTAGAAAGTGCTACATTTGTAGCCCAAAGTAATAATGAAATGTACGTCATATGACAGATATTGATGCCTGTTATTGTAACAAAGTAACTATCGACCGTTCTGTATCGAGTGGTGGCCATGCAAAAAAAAAAAGAAGCTTCATTAATTCCTTTATTGCTATCTTCAATCACAGTAAAGGAAATGGATGAAATCAAGTCATTCTGTATAGTTTTTGACATCCTAGTAAATAAAGTTCCTTATTTCCATGTGAGCAGCAAGTAACTCCTCATATCGAGCAACCGCGTTCGGGAAGGGTTTGTGACCCAGGGTCAACAGTTCAATGCAGCAGGTGTTCAGGGAAGTCAGAGACAGGAGAATTGCCACCAATCGGGCTCGGCTTGCCGTTCAAGTGGTTCCCAGTTGCAACATTTTTTGCAGAATCAAGGGATGAGATTTTGCAACCATCAGGGGATTGAGATCCAGAAGCCATGTCTGCTTGGGATTGGTGGCTGGTACACCGGAGGGAGCGTGCCCTGGACGTGGAAATAAATAGTGGGCTGCTGCTGCTGCTGGGGCTGCTGAGACACAGACTGGAGTAAGAAGAACTGAGACAGAAAACTGAAGAGAGAGAGCCCGGGGGAGCAAAGAGAGAAGTGAGACTGTAAAAACAGACAAGGAAAACACCAGAGACTGCACTTAGTAGCACACGGCCAAAACAGTGTGCTTTGGACTTCCTTTCCCTTTATATTGTTGTATTGTTTTGTCACAGTCTGAGTATCACTGCACTGCTCCTCTGTATTTATACCTCTGGCTGGTAAAGCAAATTGCTTAACCTGACCAGTGTAGAGTCCCTGCTTTAATAAACCGTGAATTCGAGAACCTGCAAACGCTGTGTGATCATCCTTCATTTTCCCCGCAAACGCTACATTATACAGTGTTTTTAAGATTTTAACATTAGGATGGATTTCTTTTTTGTTCTGGTCATTTTTTAAAATCTCGAAACTAAATGATGCAATTTCCATTATTCAACAATTCACTCATAATCGCACATAGCAGGCCTACGTCATTGCTTCAGCAGGGGGCGGGTGTGTTTGAGTTGCTCCTGCAATTAAAACCAGGGATCAGACTACGTCACTTTGCTAGTAAGGTACTGTGTGTGGTTGTAGGAGATAGGAGTCTGTAACGGAGACTGTCTCCTCTGATGAAAAAAACTCTATGGGCTCCTCCAATTAAAACGTGTGCTCAGATCACGTGATCTGATACTGCTAGTACTGTGGTTAATAGCAGATAGGAGTTTCCACTATAGGCTATAGGGCGCATCCTGCACTCCACGCGGAGCACCTTTACTGGAATGCACCACTCGGGAGCCCCAGTTAACTCATTTTAAAACATTCTTATGTCTTTGTAATATGTTGTATTGCATACATCTCAAGTAAACCCTAATTTGGTTTACATTACTAGTTTTTGTATTTTATTCATGCATTCAAGTCACACACAATGATACCTCATTTATCCGTGGATTTTACACATCCGTGGACCTGTGCCACCCCAATCACGCAGGTAAACGGAGTTCCACTGTATATATAGATATGTGCTCCTTGTAAAAAGTAAGACCTACGAAGATTCATTAAAAGGTATATAAAAGCAGATTTTAGTAGATTGTAGTCATAGCTGACTGTAATGATTGTGTTCCTCTGCTAATACATTGCAGTACTGCAGATTATGTCAGGTGCTGTCACAGGCACTGCACTCTGGTCTTGTGTGTACAGATTTGCCCACAAGCACAGTTTTGAGGAGCACTGATAGTCGGTATCTCATTATTCCATTAGGTATGCACTACCTGACTTTGGGAAACACCAGCAGCTCTAGACTTGGTCTTTCTGCTCACAATGTAGGGAAGTGAATTCACAAGCTGAGTGGGGCTGGCTCACATTCTGAGTCATTCAGTTCTGACACATGCAATATCTTTGTGGAATTGTCTGTTTGTGGAATGGCTGTATTATAATAAAGTCAGAAACTTACTTCCTTATTCTCAAGTAGTAGCACACATAAAAATGCATAGGCTCCTTAATGATAAAGAAGAAAGCTAATGACGCATTTTTATTCATCTTTATATGGGTAGTACTTTATTTAAAAGCAATGCAATGCTGTATGCAATACAAGCACACAGTCTGCCACTATACAGGATATATACAGGATCATTTCTATTTTGATGAAAATAAACCTAATGCATAATAAAAGCCTTATTTTGCATAATCTAAATCTTAAGGCATGATCATATGTCTAGGGTTTTACAGTACGATAGAGTTTTTAGAGGTCATAGTCTTTTATATAATGCTCAGTCAAGTGAAAAATTGGTAAAATGTCGAAAGAGGCAGTCATCATTTTGATAGCCCTGGTTTTATTTGGCAGTCTCATTGCATTTCCATTATCTGTCTATGATTTCAGTGGCTGGGTTGGTGGGTTTGTATGATAGCTGCTGGACTGCATTGATAGTCCATCTTTATACTGTGACTGTCTCTAGCATGCTCTTCAGCCTCATTACGGTTATTGGGTCTGCAAGTTTGACTTTTTTTCACCCACAACCAAAGGGGAAAAAAACAGCTGGAGGCTGCAGATAGGTAAAGATAGAATTTGGGAACTAACCCCACACAATTTACTGTAGATTCAAACCTGAACCCACAAGTTGTCCAAAACATCCTTTCCTTTAGAGGGATATGTGACAAACACCTCTGTGGAACTGGGCTCCCTCATTCTGTCATTTATAATAACTGCTTGTTGTAAGTCTGGGCCGTTCGGCAGATTTTTTTAATAAACTTAACTGATGGAATCGGATATGATAATGGTAACCACAAAATGGCATGCCAATAACACACTTAGAAATGACATTGTGGATACTGGTATTTGGGTATTATGGGTAGAGGATATGATTGGGGGTTGGTAGGTAGGCTTTTGAATAAGATGAGAGAGGGGAGTTGTGGTTAGGGCTCTGGACTCTGGACCGGAGGGTCGTGGGTTCAATCCCAAGTGGTGACACTGCTGCTGTGCCCTTGAGCAAGGTACTTTACCTAGATTGCTCCAGTAAAAAACCCAACTGTATAAATGGGTAATTGTATGTAAAAATAATGTAATTGTATGTAAAAATAATGTGATATCTTGTAACAATTGTAAGTCGCCCTGAATAAGGGCGTCTGCTAAGAAATAAATAATAATAATAGTATACTTACACAGCAACATAGGGAACTCAAAAGAAGGGGTAGACATACTTTGTCAACAGGGACCCAGAATGCTGTTGAGTTATTTGTAATAGTGACAGGATTATATATGCCTGGTTCCTCCACGCAAACTAGATATAATAATGAAGTTATAAATAAATAAATACACATTTCAAACTCTACTACTTTCATGCCAATGCAGAATTTATGTATTAGTTTTTTTGTGGAAAACTTTTCAATATGACTGCTCAGGGGAGATACTGTGCTAGCCATACCTGGTTTAAGTTTTGTTTTGTTTGTTATTTCTTTCATTATTAGTTTTCAATACTTACATCTGAATTGTATATTTGGCGAGGACAAATAAGCTGAATACTGTTTCACCAAGAAAACAAGCCAGAATTGAATTCAAGCCTGTAGGCTGAAAACCAAAGGAACGGAATTATAATAAACCCAGGCAAGCAATGAATTGCTTAGATACATTTTGTGTTGTATTAGGAACTTTAGGCTTCACGCCGTGACACAGTGTGTGTCAAATTGTATTCTGTGAGGATAATTCATGTTTACAGGGATCTGCATTGAAACTGCTAAACTAATTTAACTTGGATTTGAGATCTCAAAGCGACATGGCTAATGTAATCCGCTCAGGCTCAAGATCCCAAGTGATGGATTTGGGTTTCTGCGTACCCGGTTCAAAACATGTTTAATTATCATTCCTTCAGCTTACAAAGAGCAGTGCTCTGTCATTGAAGAATTCCTTCAGCTTGCAAACAGTAATGCTCTGTCAGTAAACAATATTTCAATGTAGAGTAAATGCACATATCAATCAATCCATCTTTATTTTATATAGTGGACCACCATCACAAAGTGCTTTACAAGATAGTGACTTCCAACTGTCAAATCTAATTTGGTGAGGGTGGTAGTCCTTGTTATCCCCATGGATACAGGAAATGACCACAACCCCCCATGACCACCAAGGTACCCCCTTCAATAGAGCTTTCAAAATCAAAGTTTGCCCACATCCTGAGTCCACTAATGCGTGGGTGCTTACGTCACCAACCCGTACATTAACCCTTTGCGGTCCATTGTCGGACTGGGTCCGACATTGCAATTATTCCTCACAGGTCCTTTGTCGGACTGGGTAACACATCATTATAGCAACGCAATAAACGGGTGTCTAGTCGTTTTTTCTCCGGAAAAAGCCGAGAAAACCATTCAATTGCCGAGTGGGAGCGACAGGAGCCGAGACAAGTCGAAAAAAAAAAAAAAAAAAAAGGTGTATCTCATGATTAGTCATACATGGTATCAGGTATCAGATAATGGGGGCGGACGTAAGTAAACAAGTTGGCTGACTGAATCAGCGCACAGAAAACACTGACATTTGCAGAGCTTTTTTGAGATGTTATAGTAATAAAATAATGACTTGGATCGTATTATTGAGGAGTTTGGTGATAAAACAAGTGATCAGGAGATGATTGATCGGTATGTATGACTATTATTATTATTATTATTTATTTCTTACATAGGTGAACGCTATAGCAAACGAAAGGGTGGGGCGGGGCTGGAGATGCCTAGTGAGTGCTTTGTTGATATGCAGGGCCATTTAAACCCGTTTGACTGTGAAAAAAAATACTTTTAAACAGTGCGTCTAAAATTAACTGCGCGTGTGAAAATTACCTGGTGCTGTCAGGACATAATGGGAGGCCACACCACATTCCATGGCCGCCGGGCAGTTCCTGGCGAGGTGGCCGACCTCCTGGCACCGGTAACAAGTGGGGCGAAAGGGTGCCCACGGAGCCTGCGTGTCCCGTTGCCGGTTTGGCAGCAGGGAGGGGTACTCTGCTCTTACCCTGCTGGGGGTCGCCCTCGCTCTCCATTGTGTTGGTGGGAGGCCGCCCATGGGGTGACGCTGCAGTGCTGGTCCGTGGGTGGTGGGGGTGAAGCGTGGTGGTGGTGGTGGTGCTGCCGCTCGCGGCCCATTGGAGGCAAGAGCAGGTAGGGTGACCACTGGAGCGGTAGGCAGGGCGCCCTCATATCCTTCGGCCAATCTGACTGCCGCATCTAGCGTGGTGGGACGGTGGCGACTGACCCAGTTCCGGGTGTCCGGCCCCAGCACCCTCACAAATTGTTCGATCGCGATGAGTTCAGTCACCTTTTCCGCATCATTGGTGCCGGGGCAGAGCCACCGGGTCACGTGGTCCACCAGTTGTTGCGCCACCACGCAGGGTCGCTGGTATTCCCGGAACCGGCGACGGTGGGTTTCTTCAGTGATGTCTAATCGCTGGAGAATGGCCTGCCTCACTCGATCGTAATTGAGGGCGTCTTCATTTGTCAAGGCTTGGTAGGCTGCCTGGGCCTCCCCAATGAGATTGGGGCCCAACTGGGTAGCCCACCAATCCCGAGGCCACTGTGCTGCCATAGCCTGCCTTTCAAAGGCTACTAAGTAGGCCTTGGGATCATCCTCCAGCAACATCTTCACCACCCTTATCCTTGGTACGGGTGGCGCTGGTTCAATCGTCGGTCCTCCCCCCCGATTGGCCTCCAGAAACATGGCATGCATCCGCTCCATCATGGCCGCCATTTCTTCCTGATGTCTGCGCTCCTGTGCCTCCAATATTGCTCCCAACGCGGCGGCGTCCATCCCGAATCCCTCTTCTGAACACCAACTGTGACAGGATGAATGGTGCAGTGCAAAAGATGTGGAATGTCCAGACTGGTGTCTCCCAAAGAATAATCCTTTTTAATAATTAACAAAAATATCATAAGATAATCCAAATGAAAAATAATAATATACCCCGATATCAGCGATGATACTGGGGTAAAACAACAACAAGTCCCGACTCAAAAAGTAAACAAAAGACACTCCTTAAACCACAATCCTCCGTGCACGAAACTGTGCTCTTCTCCTCGGTGGATCGTGGTGCGTGCGCTGTGCTGTGTTGTGCTCTGTGGTGAGGGTGTGCTCTGGGGTAAGTGCTGGCTCCGCGGCTACAGCCTCCCGTCCTCCTGCTCCTCTAA
The DNA here is from genome assembly GCF_902713425.1 of Acipenser ruthenus. Lineage (NCBI taxonomy): Eukaryota > Metazoa > Chordata > Actinopteri > Acipenseriformes > Acipenseridae > Acipenser > Acipenser ruthenus. Next base: position 1,538,359 of record NC_081219.1, read on the forward strand.
CGATAAACACAAACAAACACGTAATATAAAATAGAACACACAAACACCAGCTCCGGCCGGTCGCTCTAGTTTCTCAGCGCAAGAGGAGGTTTTGACGTAGCTGCTTCCCCTTTGTACCCAGCAAACTCCTCCCTGCAGTCAGCACGTCGCCATGGTTTCTCCACTAGAGGGCTGCCCCGCAGCTGACTGCAATGAAATCGTCCTGAGTACTTGCAGCTCAGGAGGCAGCTTACCTTCCCCCTTACACAGCGCCCTTTCTAATCGGGAGGGAGATTTACAGTATCGATCCTTTCTCTCTCTATCACAGGAACCAACTAAAATCATGTTTAGTGGTATCTACTGGAGAAACGTGTACTGTGAACCACACTGAGCTGACCCTTATAAGTAAATACCTTTCAAGGGTGTAATGAAAAATGGAAACAAAACAAGAACCAAATCAAATGAATGATATGTAGGCTAGAGAATTATTTCATGTTGTACACCCTATTCATTCTACCTTAAGTTTATTTAAAACCACACTTGTTTTAGTTTATTTACTCATAACAGTTTAAAGAAACCCCATTTAGACCTTTTCAATGTGGGCTTAATACAGCAATGAATAAATCATTGCAAACACAATGAAACAAAGATCCATATTTGTAATGATGCAACATATGGTGAAACATGAGAAAACACAGTCTCTCGTGAATCCGTATCAATTAAGAAAGACATCCACTTTTGGGTTTAACAGCTACACTGGCCAAGACAGACATCTGTCCAGTGAATAATCCTATTATGGCTTTCCAGACTTGAATACAGAAAACAGTCATACATAAATCTCATTCTAACTGACGGGGAACAACACTTAGTAATGCCTTTGTAAGTGTGATAAGCATTTCAAATCTAATGTGTATATTTAGTGAACATAGAATCAATCATTGTTGATTTAATGTGTTAAAAAGTAAATAGCTTTTTACTCCTTGGGAGAAAATTAGCAGATATAGTATGGACCACTTCCATATTACAAACTGTCAGTACATTACATATGGAAAAATATGATTAAAAAAATATATATTTGTGTAACTGTAATTACAAACAACAGCACCTACATACTAGCAATGAAAAATATATAATACTTTCAGAATGTATAGATAAATAGCAACCAGAGTTTTATTTTGCTGTGTTCTGCATTGAGTACCAAGTGGTTTAAAATAATGTTAGATGCAGTTAGATTATTTCAGGGACTGTGTGATGTTGCTCCCATTTTGCTCAGGATTGAGTTGACTCACACACAGAGCTGTCAGGGAAAGCTCTCATGGCTCCCGACTGTACCCAATGCTACTCCCAAATTGAGCGCTAAAAACACCAAGAAAACAAGGCGACTATAAAGAAAGAAAAATATTTAATTGTTGGTTCTGCCATTTGAGGAAAAATGTCACGTCAATCAATCTATTTTCCAACAATAAATCCCCTAAGCCTTTTGGTGTTTTAAAGCTGAATAATATGTCTCAAAGTCAACAAGCAGATGGAATCACTTGTCCTTTTAGTTCCATTAATTTTTTTTTTGTTTTGTTTTGTTTGGAGTTTACTTTTAAAATCTTATCTGAATAGCAAATGATCCTTGGAGTTGCACTGGTAGATAGGAAAGAAAAGATAGTGTGTATGAAGTCTAATCTCAGAGGTTTTTTGTGAGAGCATCTGTGAAAGAATAAAAAGAAAGTTGGGTATTAAACACTGTCATCCCTCTGGGGTTCCATCGCAAATGCTTTTCATGTAAAATTGCAATGCTATGTATTCAAGTGGCCACCAACCCTTCAGAAATATTAGCACATCAATAAGCCTGCCGAGATAAAGACGGACAATCAATTTACTTTTCATGAAAGATATCACTTCAGTCTATTGTAGGATGTGAATGTAGTGTTGTCCAAAGCTATATTCCACAAAGGGGTAAATATGTAGATGTAGCATTTGCAGTGATTATCAAACAGAAAAGCATCTCTTTCGTCCCTGGCACATAGTATTTGATCCCATGCCATTGCTGAGATCTGTGGACTTCCTGCCAAGACTATGATACTATCTTATGAACCCTGTCTCTTTTTATGCTACCACACTCTATAACCACTCAGCACTGGTTGTTTAGTACAATCATGCAAGGACCTGCCAATCTATATGAATGATCTACTACCATAGATGAAATGTTAATTATGACACCACTAGACTTATAGAGGCTTTTAAAAAGTACCAAATAACAAAACAAACAACAACTGTGATAAAAAATAAATTAGATTTTATGCAGTGTTGCATTTAATAATTGCAAATAGTTGTCATACTTTTTTATTACAGGTACACAATAATTGAAATGTAATCGTATGGCTAGTCTGTCTTCTCCGCTTCTAATTTTGTCCTTACTGTATTCTCTACAACACAGAACACAAACAGTGCTCTGGTAATTAAACAGTTGAGTCACACCATAGTCTAAAGTGTGCAGATATTCTGGAGCTATGCAGGTTATTGATTCACCCTCTGAAAAAGGCTCAGGGAATATTTGTGACCCTGTGAGTATCTGCACACAGGGGCAGCATTTGCCTCCTGGGGGCCTGTGGCGGAGTGTCCCGCCCCTATTTATTATTATTTGTATTTTTGTTTGCGGCGCGGGTAAAAGCGCTGCGTCTTTTATTATTTATATTTAAAAACCCCGTGAGGATGCATGACTGATCAGCTACTGATTATTTAACTAGCTGACAGTCATGCATCCTTACCAAATGCGTGCAGACTGTGGCCGAGGGGTAATAAGATAATTAACAGCTAGTTAACACCTCGGCCAGAGTATAAGAACCGGCAGCTGTCCGTGTTGGTGGTTGAGTGTACAGAGGAGAGTACGGAGAGCGGAGAGAGGAGAGAGCAAGGAGACGATACAATTGCTAAAACGTGCTGGATTAGCCAGCACGACACTTACTTGTTTGTCTGTTTATTTGTTTGGCCCTCGTGCCCTTTGGTTTCTGTTTTCTGTTTTGTTTAAATCTTTTGTTTGTTTATTTATTAAATACGCTGAATGCAGTTGCATTCAGCTTCACCCGCCCATCCATTGTTTTGGTTTCAGTTACTTCCTGGTCCGTGACGTCACCACACCTCACCACTGCGAGCCAGCCTGTCACAGGGCCCCATGTAATTTTACATTCCGGGGCCCATACCAGGACAGGGCTGCCAGACTAGTATATTTGAAACAATTCCAAGATGTAGAATAACAGTAATTTCCGGTTATAAAAAATAAACACACTGTTTATTAGGTATATGAAAGTATGTGTTGCATAGGCGGCACAGTGGTCCAGTGGTTAAAATCCCAGGCTTGTAACCAGAAGGTCACCGGTTCATATCCCACCTCTGCCACTGACTGCCTCACTGTGTGACCCTGAGCAAGCCACTTAACCTCCTTGTCCTCCATCCTGCAGATGAGACATTAAATCAATGTTCTATTTTAAGTGACTCTGCATATAATGCACAGTTCACAGCCTACCTCTGTAAACCACTTTGTGATGGTGGTCCACTATGAAAGGCACTATATAAAAATAAAGATATTATATTATTATTATTATACTGCATCTGGTTATTTTGAGTAAATGGACTAACAACTGATTTCAAACTTTGACCGAAGGAAGCTTGTTTATTGCAGCTTTCAACTCACTTTAAAACACAATGGTCCCTATTTAGCAACGTTCGCAAACCCCTAAGGCAATCGCAAAACACTTTTGCGGACAGTTAGCGTACCAAAATCAGGTGCACATGTGGGCAGACAGACCCACATAGTACCCACCCGGCAAGTCAGTGTTAGCGCTGGATATAGGCTGAACTTTAGGGGAGTGTCCTCATTTACATACAAATGTAGCAAACCATCAACAGTGTTATCATTTGCGTTTCAATTGGCATGTGAAAACCAGGTCTAAACTGTGTGCAAAGTACATGGTCGACTATAAATACTGCTGAAACTACCAGGGAAGAAGGTAAAGAAAAGAGAGAAGAAAAAAGAGAAATAAAAAGAAATATGGAGTGTGCACTGGATTTGTACGTGGCCAGAGAGAGGAGGAGGAGGGCGTCCCCAAATATTTAGAAGTCATCTGTCTGTTCTGAGCCTGTCTGACACACAATTTTTGCAGCAATTTTGCCTCAACAAATGCCACTGGCTTGTTCCAAAGTACTGTGGGTTACTTTGGAACAAGCCAGACCAAAATATTTGGCTAATCACACCCATAAAACCTATTTTGCTCCAGAAATGTTGGCTACCTGTTGCAATATACAAAGTATGTATTGTTAGTGGAATGTTCCCATGTTCTGTGCATGTGGCTTTGAATGTTCATGTTCTTTAAGAGTACTTGAAAGGTGCTGCCAGGCCTTGAAGCCCTCCTTGGAAACACTGCTATCACGTTTGCTGAAGAGTGCGCATCAAAAGCAAAACACTGCATCCGAAGAAGGAGAAAATACAAGCCACATACCAAAGAATTCTGTCACCGTTCTTTATGTGCAACTGCTGGGGCATCGTTCTGTTGAAATTCCATTTCCATAATCTGCGTTGGACCTCTTTTTACAATTTCACATCGTTCATCATTGTGTAACGTGGTCGAAATGACCTATTATTATTTCACATTTTTATTTTGCACTTTTATTTATTGTTTGTATATTTTGATTTGTGCACGTCTTCTTTGATAGGGCACTTTATGATTGATTTGTAGCACTTTATTGTTGCTTCCCCACTCAGCACCCGAAGCTAATTAATTAATTACCTGGCAATTTAAAACAATATACTCATCTGACTACAAATACCCCTTGATTTTAGTTTTCTAGGATGGCCATCCACTGTTTGTCTTGTCTGTGTGCTTGTGTGTGTGCGTATAGGAGAGAGGGAGACGGAAATAAATGGTAAACCTAATACTTGTTGCTGTTGCTGTGATGATGACGATGATGATGACAAAGACGATGATGACGACGATGATGATGACGATGATGATGATGATGACGACAACGATGATGATGACGATGATGAGGATGAGGATGATGATGATGATGATGAGGATGACGAGGATAATGATGATGACGACAACGATGACGTCAACGATGTAGTTGGGAATAATGTTTATTATGTGTAATGATCTGCTGCTAACAATTACATCTCGGGTTTCTGTGACAATTACTCGACCTTCGCGGTAAATTTACATATTTTTTGCCGGTAGGTTATGGAATAAAATTAAGATTTCGCGGACCTGTTTAAACATTAAATTAACCTAAGTAGACAATATTTCAGAGCACTATAAAAGCCTAAAAATAGTGGTACTTGTTTCCTTACTAAAACAGAGTGCTGTCATTTGTTAAAGGCAATCATGAAACATCCCCCATTCTCTGCCTGGTGTGGACTTGCCCATACCCTGAGACTGCACGTCTGCATCCACACACAAAAGGCACAAAAAAGCCAGTAGAGATGCACTGATAGGCTGATTAAATTGTTATCATTTGAACAGTAAACAAGAACATTAACCGCTTTGGAGTATTTTTTTGTAAATGTTATTTGTCTGAGGATGTTTTTGGTTCTTTTTTTTGACTAAGTGCAATGCACACAGGACGGCGAAGGAATAAAAAAAGGGCTTAACCAAGGGCTGGGCATTGGTCAGCCAGGGTGTCCTCGGCTCACCACGCACCAGCGACCCTTGTAGTCTGGCCAGGTGCCTGCGGGCTTGCCTGTATGCTTCCAAGAGCTGCGTTGTCCTCCGACGCTGTAACTCTGAGGTGGCTGCATGGTGAGTCTGCAGTGTGAAAAGAAGTGGTCGGCTGACGGCACACGCTTCGGAGGACAGCGTGTGTTCGTCTTTGCCACTCCTGAGTCAGCGAGGGGGTGGTAGCGGTGAGCTGGGCCTAAAATAATTGGATATTCTAAATTGGGAGAAAATGCAAAAAAATAATTGGTGACTACTAAATAAAAAAAAAAAAAAAAAACAGATAATGGCATTCAGACTAATTTCTAATTTCATCAGTAATTGGAGAATTTAGTACAATCTAGATTGACAAGCTAGTGTAACAGGAGCTTGTGAACAAAACCCACCCTGCTACCAAAAGAGAAATAGACATAGTATTTTTATTACAAATTGACTTTTAAATGTCATCATTACTATTACAGTTAACGGCAGGTAATAATTGTAGTCCCAACTACGCCACTCTCTTTAGTTTTTATATAGAGGTGAGAGATCCCCTAGGATGTCTCATTAATTACCCCCCACGGTAAAGGCAAACCAGAATAAAGCAGGCTCTTATTTGGAAGAGCAGATGGACGCTCACCACACACGCAGCAAGGAGTTTACCACACCTGAAGGTTTGTTTAAAATGAAACAGTATTTATTGTTGTTACAGTACCATCATATTTCAAAAGTAAGCCAATTCCAACGGCTAGTGTTTCTCAACAATAATACAAAGAAAGTCTGATATATGAACAGGTCATTATTAGCAGCATTTAATAATACTTCAGCAGGTATCAACAATTAACAGATATTATTTCAATAGACATCAACAATCATTAAATCACATCAAATAACATTTCAATAGATATCAATAATCATTAATAACACCACATAGTATTTCAAATAGGTAACAACAATCACTAGCAATACATAGTAGCAGTCTCTTATAAATGAGTCCATTTAAACAGCACCAATCACTACCCACCCCAATGGCTAAGGTCCTGATATCCTGAGAGGACACACAAGCACTTGTAGCGGGGATGGCTCTAGGCAGCCAAGCACAGCACCACAAGTTCCCCCTTACCTGAATGGCACCATTTCATTGACTAAGCTCTCTGCCTACATGAGCAGTCAATCACCACCAAACCCTCCATTGTGCAGATGATGGTACATTGAAAAGCTCCTGCTCCCCTACAGCAGCAGCACTCAGTACACACCTCAGGACACCAGGAATACAGTTTAACCCAAATAACCTCCCTCCTGAATCAATTAAACACAGAGCACAACCAGACAGGGACTGCCATCATCTTACCATTTACATACAACATTCATTTAAAAATCACAAGCTTAGGACTGGTAAAATAAAATACAAAAATGACTACCAATAAAACATATTGCACTCTCAAAACTAGTACGTTCAGTTCAGTTTATTCTTATTATAATTATCAAGTTGATTGTATACTTAATTGAAGTACAGAAATTCAGCAGGATCATTCACTTAAGGCACAGATGCAGGAGTAGGAACACAAAACAAATTAAATATTCACACACACACTTTATGCTGTGATCAAACCATAATTCAATACTGAATAAACAATATACACAATCATAATACATAGTAAGTCATAATAATAATCTAAGTGATACTAAATGACAAACTATATTGTGAATCTGCAAATACAAATACATTAAAGTAACACTGTTACACTGTAGCATTGGAAATGTGATCTAATTAGATTTAAATTGCACTGCTGACTTTTAATCAGAGTTCAGTGTCCTCTTGAAGTAACATCAACACCCTCAGATGAGAAATCAATGAACAACAAACCCTTTTACTAGCAGGCAGGAATGCTGAACAACAGACGGAAGGTGATTTGTTAGGTAAAAGATTTCCTATAATCTGAACCAGAACGATCCTAGACTGATTATGCAGGCCACGTGTCTGCATGTCCGCACTGGTCTTGATTACTTTTGACTAAGGCTACGATTTTGGCACAGCAAGATCTGTCAGTCTTTTTTAAATACCTAAAATATCTCTCACTGTCACACACCCGCACCTCTCTAATTAATGTTCTCTCTAATATGTGTCCTTTGTTGGTTGAAAGGACGGATGCACCAACGTCGCTTTAGATTTTTTTTAAACCTCTTGTATGAGATACAAACTCAGCACATTTATTTAAATGTCAATTTATCCAATTTCGTGAATGCAGTCTGTATGTAAAGTATGAACAACAACTGCGACCACTTTGCGCAGTCAAAAGGGATGCGACCCGATGCGTCCTTCATATAGCAAATAGTGCGGCTGCACAGCTTAGCTGACTGCGCCTGACGTATAGCAGTCATCTACAGCAGATGTAAATAAATCACTTAAATCCCTAAATAAGAATTAAAATGACACATTAGGACTTCAAAACAATCAACATCCTTGCTAAATAAACATCAAAGCACTTCTGGTTTTAGCCCTGCCTGCTTCTGGTAACATTGTCTAAGGGTGATCTGTGTACGCTCTTTAGCAGCTAAAGTTCTCTGACACACCGATATGTCATACCGCCCAAAAAGCAGCGATGCCAAATTTGGCTTGTTTTGAAAGCAACTAGCAGGTAAATATTGTGTTTGGCGATTCGGCTCAGGACATTGAACTGCCCGAGACAGGCCTTACGCTAAAGCCCTCTTCTTCGGGTTCTACTGCTTCAATTGAGGTTATGGCATAACCTAAACGAACTTCTACACTATACTGGATTCTGGTAGCCTACCATTTCAGACAGCATAGTGACAACCAATCAAACTGCACAGTGCTTTCAGACCTACTGCAAAGTATATCCATACTATATCTCACAAGCACAGTATATCCAGACTACATCTCACAAGCAGAGTATATCCAGACTACATCTCACAAGCACAGTATATCCAGACTACATCTCACAAGCACAGTATATCCATACTACATCTCACAAGCACAGTATATCCATACTACATCTCACAAGCACAGTATATCCAGACTACATCTCACAAGCACAGTATATCCATACTACATCTCACAAGCACAGTATATCCATACTACATCTCACAAGCACAGTATATCCAGACTACATCTCACAAGCACAGTATATCCAGACTACATCTCACAAGCACAGTATATCCATACTACATCTCACAAGCACAGTATATCCATACTACATCTCACAAGCACAGTATATCCAGACTACATCTCACAAGCACAGTATATCCATACTACATCTCACAAGCATAGTATATCCATACTACATCTCACAAGCACAGTATATCCATACTATATCTCACAAGCACAGTATATCCAGACTACATCTCACAAGCACAGTATATCCAGACTACATCTCACAAGCACAGTATATCCATACTACATCTCACAAGCACAGTATATCCATACTATATCTCACAAGCAGAGTATATCCATACTACATCTCACAAGCAGAGTATATCCATACTACATCTCACAAGCACAGTATATCCAGACTACATCTCACAAGCACAGTATATCCATACTACATCTCACAAGGAGTGCTCAGGTGAGTCACTGGCCTTATTGAAAAACCCATTCCTCAGCCAACACTATCCATTTTCCTGATGGTAACTGTAACGTATTGGTATGGCAAGAAAATCTCAAATGTGCTTGGCATTCTAAGCCCTTGTACTTTTGCTCATATAGCTGCAAGAGCTAGTTGTGTACAGGTGGCAGAAGAAAGAAAAGGCTGAAACTTATTGGGTTAAATGGTCTGTTGTATCTGGATATTAGAGATGCATCACAGTATCAAATTGATCTCATCATTATGTACCACATAGCTCAGGGAAACACACTTTTCAAGGACTTCAAAAGCTTATTTTATGCTGATTTTATGATTGTGGTGCACACACACACAAGAAGAGATGATTTACTGCATAAGTAAGTGAACCTCCTGTAGAAGGACATTGATGAAGAAACACTTGAATGTTGCTAGGAACAGGTCTGTTGAATTTCTTTATATTATGAGGTCTCCAGGAGTGCCTCATTAACTGTCCTCATGGCTGCACAGCACTCTCCATGGGGATGCACTTTGTTTCTCATTACATTGCATCAACATGCCTCTTGGCCTTTTGTTGTGTTTAGTGAGGAGTGGTGAGTGTGTGCTGATGACTGGTGAGGAGTCAGCATCATTCATTTTGCCAAGCAAACTCAGCATGAGTGGATACAAAGTCTCCCAATCATACCCAGTGGAACCACCCTCTCATATCGTGAGAGCAATTCAGCGGCCACTTCTATTATACAGTATGAAAGTAAAAACATGTCAAATAGAGCCCTTTGGGATGGAAAGACTGAACATGTGGAAGATTTGTGCCAAAAATGATGCAAGAAGTCCAACTCCTTTCATGTCCCTTACCACACCATCTGCTTCTCTCCCCTCAAAGGCTACAGCAGCACCAGTCTTGCTTTAGCAGCTGACAGAAACCAGCAAGTTGAACTAAAATAAGTGGACTCTTTACATACCGATATCCTCCCTGTGGGAGACCCCTGGAATTTACACAAGACTCTTCACATGTACTGCCCTGGCTAACAATCACAATGTGAGCAAATCAAATAGCAGCTTACAGTCTTCTGCACATTTCCAGAATTGTGCAGTACAAATAAAGGATTATTCCAGTATGCCGTGCTGTATATGAACACAGAAACTTTTTCATACTGCATGATAACTATAAAATGTAGTCATTTATTATGCAGGGTGATTTATAAACATGGTACCAAAGGAAAACAGAAAGGGTTACAGGTAGCCAGTTATGGAGGACAGGAACACATACAGTGTCAATGGTGAATAAGTGGGCTTGGTATTCATGCCTGCAAGTCCTGGGCAAAGTGCTCATAGTGCAGCAGACACCCTCCATGAAACGTATCCAGACAGGTGAAAGCCACACAACACAGTCATGTGCACATCGGTTTCAAAATGTCAAGTAAAACATGTTCTATCATAAGATTAACAAATAGTTCAACTCTAATCACTCAGTAAATGCTACCCTATAGTGTGCATTTCGTGTTACTCCATTCTGGGTAGAACGCTGATGTAATCAAAGCGCTCATGGTTCCTGTTGTTCAGTGAATGGAGTTGCTTCTGTAGATCTCCATTACATCTCATTACTGAACTGTTGCACTGTTGGTTGTACTTCCTTATTGAGAATATATATTTCTTGAAAGCGGACTGTATAAAGTATTTACACATACCAACACCGTAGCCCAACTACAAACATAAGAAAAAAAAAAAAACTATGCAGTGGTGTGGATTTGAATACAAAGGAAGAGGGCTATACTATAGTTCTTGAATCATCCTGAATGTTCTAATTTTCATACATTAAAAAGCTAATTCACTGCAATATTATCAGTATAATATTCAAACAGCAGCCAAGAGGCAAAGAGTGTCTCTATGTACCTGTTACGTGCATGTAGTAGGTCACTGTAAATTTACTAGGGAGTCAGCCCAAGACTGCTCTGCTTTACCCGTGGGATTATCCCTCTCACTCATTATCTACAGCCTTTACATGCTGGATATGACTATCCCTCTCACTCATTCCCTACAGCCTTTACATGCTGGATATGACTATCCCTCTCACTCATTCCCTACAGCCTTTACATGCTGGATATGACTATCCCTCTCTCATTCCCTACAGCCTTTACATGCTGGATATGTCTATCCCTCTCACTCATTCCCTACAGCCTTTACATGCTGGATATGACTATCCCTCTCTCTCATTCCCTACAGCCTTTACATGCTGGATATGACTATCCCTCTCTCATTCCCTACAGCCTTTACATGCTGGATATGACTATCCCTCTCACTCATTCCCTACAGCCTTTACATGCTGGATATGACTATCCCTCTCTCATTACCTACAGCCTTTACATGCTGGATATGACTATCCCTCTCACTCATTCCCTACAGCCTTTACATGCTGGATATGACTATCCCTCTCACTCATTCCCTACAGCCTTTACATGCTGGATATGACTATCCCTCTCTCTCATTCCCTACAGCCTTTACATGCTGGATATGACTATCCCTCTCACTCATTACCTACAGTCTTTACATGCTAGATATGACTATCCCTCTCTCATTCCCTACAGCCTTTACATGCTGGATATGACTATCCCTCTCACTCATTCCCTACAGCCTTTACATGCTGGATATGACTATCCCTCTCACTCATTACCTACAGTCTTTACATGCTAGATATGACTATCCCTCTCTCATTCCCTACAGCCTTTACATGCTGGATATGACTATCCCTCTCTCTCATTCCCTACAGCCTTTACATGCTAGATATGACTATCCCTCTCTCATTCCCTACAGCCTTTACATGCTAGATATGACTATCCCTCTCTCATTCCCTACAGCCTTTACATGCTGGATATGACTATCCCTCTCTCATTCCCTACAGCCTTTACATGCTGGATATGACTATCCCTCTCACTCATTCCCTACAGCCTTTACATGCTGGATATAACTATCCCTCTCACTCATTCCCTACAGCCTTTACATGCTGGATATGACTATCCCTCTCACTCATTCCCTACAGCCTTTACATGCTAGATATGACTATCTCTCTCACTCATTCCCTACAGCCTTTACATGCTGGATATGACTATCCCTCTCACTCATTCCCTACAGCCTTTACATGCTAGATATGACTATCCCTCTCACTCATTCCCTACAGCCTTTACATGCTAGATATGACTATCTCTCTCACTCATTCCCTACAGCCTTTACATGCTGGATATGACTATGCCTCTCACTCATTCCCTACAGCCTTTACATGCTGGATATAACTATCCCTCTCTCTCATTCCCTACAGCCTTTACATGCTAGATATGACTATCCCTCTCTCATTCCCTACAGCCTTTACATGCTAGATATGACTATCCCTCTCTCATTCCCTACAGCCTTTACATGCTGGATATGACTATCCCTCTCTCATTCCCTACAGCCTTTACATGCTGGATATGACTATCCCTCTCACTCATTCCCTACAGCCTTTACATGCTGGATATAACTATCCCTCTCACTCATTCCCTACAGCCTTTACATGCTGGATATGACTATCCCTCTCACTCATTACCTACAGCCTTTACATGCTAGATATGACTATCTCTCTCACTCATTCCCTACAGCCTTTACATGCTGGATATGACTATGCCTCTCACTCATTCCCTACAGCCTTTACATGCTGGATATAACTATCCCTCTCACTCATTACCTACAGCCTTTACATGCTGGATATGACTATCCCTCTCACTCATTCCCTACAGCCTTTACATGCTAGATATGACTATCCCTCTCTCATTACCTACAGCCTTTACATGCTGGATATGACTATCCCTCTCTCATTCCCTACAGCCTTTACATGCTGGATATAACTATCCCTCTCACTCATTACCTACAGCCTTTACATGCTAGATATGACTATCCCTCTCACTCATTCCCTACAGCCTTTACATGCTGGATATAACTATCCCTCTCACTCATTACCTACAGCCTTTACATGCTAGATATGACTATCCCTCTCACTCATTCCCTACAGCCTTTACATGCTAGATATGACTATCCCTCTCACTCATTCCCTACAGCCTTTACATGCTGGATATAACTATCCCTCTCACTCATTACCTACAGCCTTTACATGCTAGATATGACTATCCCTCTCACTCATTCCCTACAGCCTTTACATGCTAGATATGACTATCCCTCTCACTCATTCCCTACAGCCTTTACATGCTGGATATAACTATCCCTCTCACTCATTCCCTACAGCCTTTACATGCTAGATATGACTATCCCTCTCACTCATTATCTACAGCCTTTACATGCTGGATATGACTATCCCTCTCTCATTCCCTACAGCCTTTACATGCTAGATATGACTATCCCTCTCACTCATTACCTACAGCCTTTACATGCTGGATATGACTATCCCTCTCTCATTACCTACAGCCTTTACATGCTGGATATGACTATCCCTCTCTCATTCCCTACAGCCTTTACATGCTAGATATGACTATCCCTCTCACTCATTCCCTACAGCCTTTACATGCTGGATATGACTATCCCTCTCTCATTCCCTACAGCCTTTACATGCTAGATATGACTATCCCTCTCACTCATTCCCTACAGCCTTTACATGCTGGATATGACTATCCCTCTCACTCATTCCCTACAGCCTTTACATGCTGGATATAACTATCCCTCTCACTCATTCCCTACAGCCTTTACATGCTAGATATGACTATCCCTCTCACTCATTCCCTACAGCCTTTACATGCTGGATATGACTATCCCTCTCTCATTCCCTACAGCCTTTACATGCTGGATATGACTATCCCTCTCTCATTACCTACAGCCTTTACATGCTGGATATGACTATCCCTCTCACTCATTACCTACAGCCTTTACATGCTGGATATAACTATCCCTCTCACTCATTATCTACAGCCTTTACATGCTGGATATGACTATCCCTCTCTCATTACTCACAGCCTTTACATGCTGGATATGACTATCCCTCTCTCATTCCCTACAGCCTTTACATGCTGGATATGACTATCCCTCTCTCATTACCTACAGCCTTTACATGCTGGATATAACTATCCCTCTCACTCATTATCTACAGCCTTTACATGCTGGATATGACTATCCCTCTCACTCATTCCCTACAGCCTTTACATGCTGGATATGACTATCCCTCTCTCATTACCTACAGCCTTTACATGCTGGATATGACTATCCCTCTCACTCATTACCTACAGCCTTTACATGCTGGATATAACTATCCCTCTCACTCATTATCTACAGCCTTTACATGCTGGATATGACTATCCCTCTCACTCATTCCCTACAGCCTTTACATGCTGGATATGACTATCCCTCTCACTCATTCCCTACAACCTTTACATGCTGGATATGACTATCCCTCTCTCATTCCCTACAGCCTTTACATGCTAGATATGACTATCCCTCTCACTCATTCCCTACAGCCTTTACATGCTGGATATAACTATCCCTCTCACTCATTCCCAACAGCCTTTACATGCTGGATATGACTATCCCTCTCACTCATTATCTACAGCCTTTACATGCTGGATATGACTATCCCTCTCTCATTACTCACAGCCTTTACATGCTGGATATGACTATCCCTCTCTCATTCCCTACAGCCTTTACATGCTAGATATGACTATCCCTCTCACTCATTCCCTACAGCCTTTACATGCTAGATATGACTATCCCTCTCACTCATTCCCTACAGCCTTTACATGCTGGATATGACTATGCCTCTCACTCATTCCCTACAGCCTTTACATGCTGGATATAACTATCCCTCTCTCATTCCCTACAGCCTTTACATGCTGGATATAACTATCCCTCTCACTCATTACCTACAGCCTTTACATGCTAGATATGACTATCCCTCTCACTCATTCCCTACAGCCTTTACATGCTGGATATAACTATCCCTCTCACTCATTACCTACAGCCTTTACATGCTAGATATGACTATCCCTCTCACTCATTCCCTACAGCCTTTACATGCTAGATATGACTATCCCTCTCACTCATTCCCTACAGCCTTTACATGCTGGATATAACTATCCCTCTCACTCATTCCCTACAGCCTTTACATGCTGGATATGACTATCCCTCTCTCATTCACTACAGCCTTTACATGCTGGATATGACTATCCCTCTCTCATTCCCTACAGCCTTTACATGCTGGATATGACTATCCCTCTCACTCATTCCCTACAGCCTTTACATGCTGGATATAACTATCCCTCTCACTCATTCCCTACAGCCTTTACATGCTAGATATGACTATCCCTCTCACTCATTATCTACAGCCTTTACATGCTGGATATGACTATCCCTCTCACTCATTCCCTACAGCCTTTACATGCTGGATATGACTATCCCTCTCTCATTCCCTACAGCCTTTACATGCTAGATATGACTATCCCTCTCACTCATTCCCTACAGCCTTTACATGCTGGATATGACTATCCCTCTCTCATTACCTACAGCCTTTACATGCTGGATATGACTATCCCTCTCACTCATTACCTACAGCCTTTACATGCTAGATATGACTATCCCTCTCTCATTCCCTACAGCCTTTACATGCTAGATATGACTATCCCTCTCTCATTACCTACAGCCTTTACATGCTGGATATGACTATCCCTCTCACTCATTATCTACAGCCTTTACATGCTGGTTTCCCTCTGCAGTACTTTAAGAAAGCATTGATTGTGGGTTATATGCAAGTCTCACAACTCAATGCTAATTTGTGGATTCTCCAGCAGTCGGCTCAATTTCAGAATCTGTAGGGCCATGGCTTCTTTCACGGCTCAGAATTTCTGTGCTCATATGTGCTGGAATGGGTAGGTTTTTTTACAAATCCCACGCACCCGCACATTTTACAAGTTAGTTCAGGCACAGTTCTGTTCTAGCTTACAGCTGGCACCAGATATGAATCATGGTTCAAATGACATGCTTGTTTCCGCCTATGGTTTGCTGAACAGATTTTTAGAGTGAAGGTTTTCTATTATGACAGCAGTGTCACTTGGAAAAAGAAAACACTGCATTAATAAAGTAAGGAAAACAGAATTGATATATTGATTTATTTTTAAGCATTGTAATAGCACAGACTAGTGGTCAAAAAGGCAGACCGGAATCACACAACAAGTTCAAGTGATTGCATTTTTTTCTTTACAAAAACAAAAAAAAGCTCTTCCTACTTTTCTATATAAAATAGATGGTCAGATATTAGTTGGAGCTTCTCTAGCCTCCTATAGTGGAAGTGTACTTCCTAACTAACCCACCCACATCTAGTCTTCCCTTTTATCTGTAAGTACACAATTGTATCAGCAAAGGGTTAGGTTTAGAGTTAGTGTTAGGGTTAGAGTTAGTGTTAGGAGGTTAGGGTTAGAGTTAGGAGGTTAGGGTTAGGGTTAGGGTTAGGGTTAGGGTTAGGGTTAGTGTTAGTGTTAGGGTTAGGGTTAGGGTTAGGGTTAGGGTTAGGGTTAGTGTTAGTGTTAGTGTTAGGGTTAGGGTTAGGGTTAGGGTTAGGGTTAGGGTTAGTGTTAGGGTTAGTGTTAGTGTTAGTGTTAGGGTTTGGGTTAGTGTTAGTGTTAGTGTTAGTGTTAGGGTTAGGTTTAGAGTTAGTGTTAGTGTTAGGGTTAGAGTTAGTGTTAGTGTTAGGGTTAGGGTTAGTGTTAGTGTTAGTGTTAGGGTTAGAGTTAGGGTTAGGGTTAGGGTTAGGAGGTTAGGGTTAGGATTGTGATTATATCATGTAAAGTGTTACCCTTCTAAGCTATGCCAGCTGTGGATCACAGAGGTCTGGAGTGAGTAATGCCCTAGTAAAGCACAATTCCTTCTCAATGTCCAGAGCCATCCTGCTCCTCCTGCTCCATCTCTACCCTAATTCCTTCATTGAACTCATTGAACATCTTTCCAGGTGGTAATCACTTCATTATTTAAAGATACCTGTACAACCAGGAGCACTCTGGACCTACAGGTCCTGATTTGTGCACCCCTGCCCTTCATAATGGGGGATCATCAGGGTTGTGACTGTGAATGAATAGTAATCACGTTGAACCATGTGTTGGTTGCATATTCATTTTGGAAGTGTAATGTAAAAACATTTGGAAAGGAGGAGGGAGGTTCCCCCTAGTCCTTGCCAAACTTGTGTGTGGGGAAACCATCACAGGCACACGCACACACCATGAGGATAGTGCTAAGCAGTGTTGTTTTCAAGGGTATACGCAGGTAAACAGCACTTACCCACTTCTCATATAAGCAATACAAAGTTTACTCACTTCTACTCTCCTGTGATATGCAAATCCTGAGTTAAAGACAAGATATTTTAACGGTGAGCGTCTCTGTGTTGCGTTGCAGCTGAGAGCTCTCAGTCAGAACTGCAGCGCGAGCAGGGGGCGTGGCCACTGGACTGCGTGTTCTGTTTGTTTGTGTGTGTGTGTGTGTGTGTTCTCGTCTACCTCTCTAAGTGGGGACTTAGGCGTGGTTACACATCCACCAAGTGGGGACTTGGTAGCCAAGAAGGGACCACGTGGCAAAGCCTTTAAATCAACTTACAATGATGCCTAGACCCCCCCAGTGAAGGTTTTTTGAAATGACCAAGTGGGGACCTGAGGGGTCCCCAAGCGTGTAACATTTTTTCTCAGTGCTGCCCCTGTAGGTGGGTGGTGCTAGTGCAGTGACTTACACACACATGTGGTTCACACACTCCGCCTTTGATGTTGATGGTTGAGAGCCTGAGCCAGCTGGGAAACCAGCTTACTGAGGCCCAGATTTATAAAAGGATTGCGCATGTTTTTTTACGACTGTAAAACAGGTGCTGAGGGTTCTGAATTCTTGGATGGGATTTATAAAACATACACAGGGGCAGATTCCCTGTGGCCCTTGATGCATATGTAATTCTGTATATGCATATGTAATTCTGGAGCGTTTCTGAACGAAACCGCTAAAATTCGGAGGGGATTTTGCAAATGAGGTCTATTAAATATTCTGTTTAATTTATTAAAGTAATTGCGGGCCTCGTATTTGCTTGATTATTTTAACTCTGAAAAGCAGGCGTTAATTTGCCGCAGTCAGACAGTAGGCTATATAAAAGGCAAGGTGATGTGGGAGACTTGACTGCAGCAAGAAGGAGACATTGTTTTCAAGGACAAAGAAACATTTAATAACATTCTGCAAATAGCTAATTTTCTAACCCTTCTAATTGTCAGTTTGTAAATTGCAGTTTATATTACCGTATTGTTTTGCAAACTCCAATTTTCAATACATGTTTCATAGCTTACATGACAAAAAAGAAAGTCTGCAAATAGAGAATATAGAATCCTTTAAAAAAATATCGTATGAAGCTGCATTTAGTTATTGTTGTTGAACATAATGCTGTACAATGGAAGAATTTTCCACACGTTTGACTGCCATGGATGTAAGTAAATAAAACGTATTGTTTCTGAAGTTTGAAATCTGGGAACCGCTTTTTATTCTCTTTAACGCTCGGTCCCTATGGGCTGAGACCACGCCAAAACAATAAGCCCTGTTTCTTATATCATTTATCTCTATAGCCTGTCAGTACCTGCCCCCTCTATTCTCATTACTACTCCAGTCGCTCTCACAGCCACTACCCAGCTCTTCTTCTGGCTAACCCTCATAGGCCTGTTTACTGCCATTGTACTTTTCTGTCTGCTCTCAATCGTTCTCCTTCATCACCGTCCTGCTTGTTCCCATCCCGGACAATGCATGCACCTATTTAATAACAAACAGACAAACAACATAGAGTCCCTTCAAGGTGCAGCACTCTCTATAGTCCCTCAGGTCGCTACAATATATTTAAGGTTCAAAATTAAACATAACCTTAATTTTGATTATAATGTTTCCTTTTTTGATACCATTATTTAAAAGACAAATGCCCTTCCCTCTCCATTTAGCTTCGGTCTACATAAATTAGCAGTGCCTTGTAGCTTACAAAAATGTTTACAGGGTGGGGTGGGGTGGGGGCAGGCTGAACAATTATACAGTACCGGTAAGAAATTAAAGTTACTTTCACCTCTGTCCAAACCCAATAAAAAATAAAAATAAAAAAAGGAAATAATGGTCAACCTAAGTTCCTACCATGCTGCTGCCTGGCCTCGAGGACCAAACAGGAGTATTCCCACTTTTTTATTTACCACTACACCACTGGTGCTAAGGGAGATTTACCAAACAGGATGCTTAATTATGATATCGAACAAAAACAATGGTGGTGTATAAACCGTAGCATCACTCTGTTACAAAGTTGGTAGTTTATCAAGTCCATGCTTCATTAAATCACACTTGTGGCTTGTGCTGGATTTGAACCCTAGACTTTCGGAGGTGAATCTCACAAGAGGCTGGTAAATTATTAGCCCATTTGTTTCCCTTTTTTAGATGAATCTTCATTACTGAAATAATAAAAACAAGCAACAGCCATGAACCATTTTATTGTACTATGAAAGCCCTAGGCGAGGAATAAACTTTAATAATTGCCTTCCTGCTTTCGTGTAAAAAATCTTTTGAACCCAGAGGAATCTGTGTATATTCTAGTTGTGTCATTAATTCCAATATTAGCTGTAGTAAATATTGAAGTGCCCTTTCCTCATGGTCCCCTGGTAAAGATTTGAAGAGCTTTTTAATTGTGTAGACTTATTATAACACTGTTAATTTAAGATCTCTTCAATGACAAACCTCACTATAGATTTGAACTACAAATCGGTATTACCTTCAACCAAATGAGAAATAAAAGAAAAAGTGATATGAAAATATAAATGCAAAACATGTTTGTTCAGTAACAGATTTTCATTGGCCATTGGGGACCAGGTTAAGTGTGATGTTGAATTGTTCAGCTTGTTTACGTTGGCAGCAGACTGTGATTAAAATCTTTAAACCAGGCACACAGAATCTTCGTGATTGTGTCTGTTTCTCATTAGTGTAATTAGGACTGGCTCAACATGTGACAGGATTGCATTTCAATGGAACATCTACATTTGTACGAATGTTTATTTCTTCCCTTTTATACATGTTTTGTATATTTCTCTATTGGTGTTCCTGCTTTGATCATTATTAACCAGACTCAATAAGTCAGTTCCTTTTTTTCACAAACCTGGGGGGTGCTTCAATCATCTGCTGCTAAATTAGGTCAAAGAAAGTGTCCATGCTTCTCATAGCATGCTACACATACCCTTTCCTAGATCATTGCACCTCGGCAGTGTCCCCTGAGCTGAAGCATGTTACTGACTGAAATCAGGTCAGTCGATAGAGGTATCAGCTGGTTAGTGAACGACAGGAAAGAAGCTTTGAAAGCAACGCTAACTAGAGGCATGGTTTGTACTTCTATAGCACCCTGACAGGTGTCAACATGCTATTGAATACCATTCACTCTGTCAGCATTTTCACAAATATGAAATACTGTTATCAGCAAACTGCGAACAAGAGAAAAAAACGTGACGAAATTTCGACATCCACTGCCAACATGCTACAGTAATCCTAAATAGCACTCACAAAGTAGTCCTAGCATTCACCATGTATTATTTTGTATTTCTTTTGTCTATTCCGCAGTCAAGACAATCCTTTTCATCTGCTGACCCGAAACCACAGAGGTGCTGGAACCCTGGAGGAGAGAGACAGTTTGGTACCATGTCTTACTTTTTTTATTTCTTGTAGCGTTAAACAGACTAGTACAGCTTCATGATTATCAAATATTCTAGACCTTCACAATCGGATCATGCTTTTGATTGCATTGTGTGAAATGGAAGAAGTCTAAGCTGAAAAAACCAAACATTACTATCACTACAGCAACCATGGATACAAACGCAGAAGAGAGCAAGGTGAACACCAAAAAAGAGTGGACTTATTCAAGTATCCGAGAATGAAAATCAATACCAAGCTAACAAATCATGCCTTTGATTCATGTTGCTACTACTTCCACTGCCCCAACTGTGGTTTAACTTAGCCACTTTACATATTTACCTGACTGATGCTTTTTTGTATTGGCCGCTGTTGTAGATTTCACATCTTCATATGGCTGGCCCCTTTATTCTAACTTGGCTGTTTTTGTACATGAGAAATGTTTTGCACAGATCTCTTTGTACACTACACTACTACAATCACACTATTGCTTAAGTATTGTACTCAGAAAAAAACATACCTTGTAAAGCATTCTTAAAATAACTCAGGGGTTAAAGCTCTGTGGATAGGTCCAATATTGTTATTGAGAATACATAAAAAAAAAACATCCAAAGTGATACTATACTTTACTTTTGGTGCTTACTAATGGTTGCTGAAAACTGACAACAGTTCCCTAACATAACTGACATGATGTTGTGCAGAGTGGATGCTGCTTTGGGGTATTATTAGTAGAAATGTTCCATTACTAAAGTGATCTAATATAATATGATGTACTTTACATAATTGCTACATTTTTCGTCTCCTATTTTGTGCATTGCACATACAGTGTACAGAAAGCTTTTTTTATTTTTCAAAGGATAGGTACCACTCAATCACAGAAAACTCAATTTACTTGTTCAGACAAACAGCATTATCCTCAGCTGACCGGCCATTACATGCTCAAGGCCAGTAAGGTGAATGATCATTGAACGCTTTTCAGATTTTATTACTGTAGATGCAATCTGTGTTGTTTTGAAACAAAACTACAAACAAAAGATGTCATTTGAACATGTAATATATACTTTGTTTGTATATCATTTTCATTTTGTCTCAGGGCAACTCTATCTTTCCACAACACTATAAGCACGTGTAAACTCGACATCCATAATTGCTAATAAGCCTTTTGTTAAGGAAGTTTTGCGATTGGATAATACAAGCTTGCTATAAAATACGGGTGTATGTTTTAATGATCTAAACAGTGGCAGATCTAAATATGACCCAAAAATGAAACCTCCTGTGTGGACCTTATTTTATTAAATAGAGTATTAAGCCCTCTCCTGAACCCCACACTCAAGTATTCTGCACATAGGATGGTGTACTATTACTTATAACACAGTAAAGCGAAAAAGTACTGCCATGAACCATAGAGACCCTATTTTAAAATAGAGCCGGTTTACGAGCAAATATTCATTTGGATGTACATTAGTTTTGTATTCTTGTTACACGTGTTCTTCCATCAGGTTTTTCTACATTATACAGATATTATATTGGATACTATGTACGGTAATTTTGTTTGACATTTAATTAGTTCTATTTCTATTTTTAAATCAATATTTTATGACAGAACTGGGCTGACCAAAGTCTATCTTACATTAGTCAAAATGACAGGATGCTGAAAGCCTAGCATGTGACTGTCAGTGTTTCACTCAAAACGTGTTTGTTAGCTTGACAGAACCTTTCAGCACTGTATTTAAAAACCCTTCATGAAAACCGAATGGGACTCAACATTCAAGAAAGAATAATTTGTCATACATAGATGTGTCATAAGTAGTATGGAACTCCTAGAAAAGCTTTCTTTGTACAGTTTTAACATGAAGACTTTGAGGGTGAATCTATTATTTTCTTTCTGTCTGTGTGTCACAACTCCAGGCTAGAAAATTGCACCTTTTGCAATGGTGTCATCATGCTGTAAGTAAAGCAGCCAAATACAAATCAAATTCCTAAGCAATTACTGGTCCTTGCTATGCCATGCCTCATTATACTGCAGTCCAGTTTATATACAGCTCCTTGCTATACCATGCCTCATTATACTGCAGTCCAGTTTATATACAGCTCCTTGCTATACCATGCCTCATTATACTGTAGCACAGTTTATATACAGCTCCTTACTATACCATGCCTCATTATACTGCAGAACAGTTTATATACAGCTCCTTGCTATACCATGCCTCATTATACTGTAGCACAGTTTATATACAGCTCCTTGCTATACCATGCCTCATTATACTGTAGCACAGTTTATATACAGCTCCTTGCTATACCATGCCTCATTATACTGCAGCCCAGTTTATATACAGCTCCTTGCTATACCATGCCTCATTATACTGCAGTCCAGTTTATATACAGCTCCTTGCTATACCATGCCTCATTATACTGCAGAACAGTTTATATACAGCTCCTTGCTATACCATGCCTCATTATACTGTAGCACAGTTTATATACAGCTCCTTGCTATACCATGCCTCATTATACTGCAGCACAGTTTATATACAGCTCTTTGTTATACCATGCCTCATTATACTGTAGCACAGTTTATATACAGCTCCTTGCTATACCATGCCTCATTATACTGCAGTCCAGTTTATATACAGCTCCTTGCTATACCATGCCTCATTATACTGCAGCCCCATTTACATATAGGTTTTTTGGCTTCCATTTTTCCCTATAATGTAAATTCCCCTGAAAAAGTCACTTACCTTCCTGTCACTTACTAATCCATTGAACAACAGCACAGAACACATAGGTAGTCAGAGCCCAGTAAGACTGGCTTCATGCCTTTTGTCACAAGTATACCATGATGACATGTACACATACAAGGTGTCTGAGCAGTGTAGCAGTGCTTCTACATGAATTTAAAATATACCTTAATGGACATCTCGCTGTACCACACACCTCACAACAACACACAAAACGTGTGGCTCCTGTTATAGCGAGGCTGAACTGCATTAAGAAAATAAAGAAATAGTTGTGTCATAGGGTAGACATTACAGAGTGTGGAGTAGTGGTTAGGGCTCTGGACTCTTGACCGGAGGGTCGTGGGTTCAATCCCCAGTAGGGGACACTGCTGTTGTACCCTTGAGCAAGGTACTTTACCTAGATTGCTCCAGTAAAAACCCAACTGTATAAATGGGTAATTGTATGTAAGAATAATGTGATATCTTGTAACAATTGTAAGTCGCCCTGGATAAGGGCGTCTGCTAAGAAATAAATAATAATAATAATAATATTGTTTTACATAAAAGAAATGCTCAGCTGTACTAAAATATCTTAGTTTAGCTTCAGCTTTCAGCACCTTGGCCAGCGACTTGCTCTTGGCTCTCACTGCGCTTGGCTCCCTGTCTCAGACAACTCGCTCTCTCTTACTTGTGGAACATCCAAGAGAAAGAGGATCAACCAGGAGCCTGAAGGAGCTGGAATTTCATTTTGCATGAGGATCCCAGTTACTTCATTAACTCAGCTTTTCCATGACTGAATGGTCAGCAAGCCCCAAGCTGCCATAACACTATTCAGTATGTGCCAGCCTTGACAACACTTGAGTTTCATGGCAACAATCAAATGTGTTGGCTAGTGCCTTCATCAGTCTAATGAGTGATGTAGATCACTTTTGAGGCTATCCAGTTTTGGATATAAAGGCACCTACTGTGCTAAGCAAGCAGCACATGTCAGTTCTCTATGGAAGTTAGATCTGCTGCTGTCATGCTGTCCCATCATGACTGAAAGAGACCAGAGCCTCGACAATGACGTGTTGAGATACAAAGATAAAGTCGTCTCCATTTATAGGAACATCTCCTAAGAGAACTCTTTGCCTAAGAGAACACCCTTGTGGTGAAAATTCAGATAGGTTATTCAATCTTTTCAGATGTGACTTGTCATCGCGAGAACTGTCTTGAGGCACACTGCTTGATTTATTAAATCATTGCCTCGTTCTGTATTCTGATTTCCACATATGCACCTCATCGCTACAAAATGGCATGTAAACAAACTATGCACCGCTGTTTCTCTTGTTACAGAACATTGGAAATGTTCCAATGGTGAGCTGCTTCACCATTTTGTTAAATAATGTTGTGCATGTCTTGAATATTGCTCCTGTACAAGTCTTCATATTTAATCTAGAGCTGCTGCTGCTGCATTTTTTTTAACATGTGTAAGGGTGCTGTGTTAATTTAGTTTGACAGTTAGTTTAGTAACGTTAGTTTATCTGTTACTTTATTATTATTTTATTAGTTTATTAACATACATTCCTCCATTGCTTTTCTCTTACTCATTCTATTCATTTCATATGTTGATGCATCATGACAAGTAATACATATGTATTTATTTATTGATTCATATTGTGTCTGGTGATCAACTCTGTCTTAAAGAACACTTGGGCTAAGAGAACGCCTTGCTTGCTTCCCAAGGGGTGTTAGCTGGAGATTACTAGCTGGAGATTACTGTGGAAAGGAAGTGAAAAACTGAAAGATATTGGTAGAAAATAACCCAAGGATTCCAGATCACCAACTGACTATAAGGCCAGAATGGAATTACCCTTTATCATTGTCAGATTATGCTCAAAGGTGTCTACCTCCTGTATCTGTGGAGGGGATACATGGGCTTTTTATTTCACTTTTCACTTAATATCCTTTCTGTTTATTTCTCACATCTTTTATACTTATTTTTTGTAGTTGCAAAAATAATTTCTTTTGTAAAATGTCTGAAAAGTGAATCGATCAGTTCTTTCTGGTTTTTGCCCAAAAGTTATTTTCTGGAGTTTTGATGTGTTGAGGCATTCAGATAACTGATCAAAACAAAATATACCAGCACAGCTGGGATCACTACTTGCTTTATTTTCTCTATATTCTACAACATATTTAGACAACCAAGAAGCTTTTTTACAAACCCACCCAAGTGAACACAAAACCTCCAGTTTTCTTTCAGGTTTTGTTATGTGATCATCAGTTAAAATCTTGGTGCATAACACTGTAGTCAACAGACTAATATAGTATTTTTTTCTTGGAATTATAATAGAAATTAAATCCATGTGAGTCTGGAAATTGAGTTGTTCTTGCGTGAAACAGCTAACTGCGCGAGACAGAGACAAACAATCCAAACATATGGACATTCATTACATGACTATTGAGACATAACTACTGCATCGTACAGCATGTGGAGTTCCACATTGGTTCCTAATTGATACTTAAATCTTCTCGCTTATTGTAAGGAAACCAGTACCTCATGAATGGTATCATAATGGTATCAAGCATCTCTTCTGAGCCAAAAAACATGACTTCTGCATGTACCCTCACATGTGCTCTGAAACGTACCAGCACATGCCCAGTGAAGAGTTGTATAAGCTATATTACCTCCGTGTGGAAACACACCAGTCTGTGTGACAAACATGGTCCGTCTAATTTTCCATAAGGAAGGAGCTTGTTCCTGCTTTTGTTTTGTGTAGTATTCTTTCACACTGTACATGTTTCCTTCACATGTTGTATTTGCATGTTGTAAAACGTCTGTGCTGTATAAGTGGTTGCAGGGAAAAGAAAAGCCAAGACGGAGTTGTTCTCATTTCCAGCTAATGAAGGGACCTGCCCACAATTATAGCAGCGCTGTGTTATTTCAATATACTTCCCCAAAGTCTTAGACATAGCTCCAGCTGATTCAGAATGTTTGCAGATTGGACACGTCTCAAATAAACTAGCAAATGAGATTCGGAAACGATGTATTCCTTTCGGAATGAGGTCTTTGAGGATGATCCAACCTAAAAAAATATTTCATCCTTTTTATTTGGTTTTCATTTGCATTTCCTGACACAACACATGCACAATCATCTACACACCGTTGAGTGGGAAAGTCGAATTCGGCCACAAATTCCATCTCCCCATCAGTTTCTGAACAATCTGATTTTGAAATATTGTCTGGCTTTATTTCGGATGTTTCCTGTGTACAGCCACACTGTGCTGCTGAGGATAATTAGAATTGAAACTGTTAATTAACAGACAGTATTTCATCATCAGATTGTTGTGACAGCACACGCGGAAGTCAAGTTTCTTGTCTGAGAAGAGATGATCCAGAACAGAATGATTTTTGGACATAACAGTGTGGCATTATGCAGATGTTTGGGGGCATACAGATTATTATACATTTGGAACAGCAAGGTGGGATAGTTTAATGGCTTCTTCCTTGTCATTACCAACCAGTTGCTTCCCCTATTGACTGACATGCTTTCATTTCTGTACATCTCTTGAGCTTGTATATACTGGGTGAAATGACCTAGAAAGTGCACGCGTAAGGCATGAAAGTAAGGCATGGAATTGGAAAAGTTATTTTTGTAGAGCCAGATATGCTTCTGTTGAAATCAGATACCATCTTTTCAAAACACAAATTTGAATTTTTTGTTTGACCTTTTTATGATTCAGTCTTCCAGGATGGAATAGGTTCAAAGCTGCTTTGTAAATGAAATGCTATTCAGCACAAAAGAAACAGTACTTTACCAGATACCCCCTGAGCTATTCAGGGGTTTACAGCAACAACAGAACAGCAACCTAAAGACTGAACTATTAGTCAGCACCCTTACATAAACGAGTGTTATGTAAATGTGTTATAAAGGATGTTATTATATATATATATATAACATAGCTTCATTTATCATTTACACAGTAATGTATATTTGAAGTATTCAATGTCCTCTTTTACATGTTACTAAATGCAACTCTCTCTAGACTTCTAATAAATGTCCCCATTCGAGTAAATAGACTTCACACATTCTCTATTGATTGGCAATGTTTAAAGATTCTTTCGGGATTGCAGGATTTAAAGCACTCTTCAGATTTTAAGTGCAATTTAATTGAGTTTGCCTGATTGGTATCACCTAGCTTTAAGGTAATGGAACACAGTGTGGAGATTGCTTTTTACTGAGGAGTGCTTAAATACTCAAGCTATTAACACAATATTATCAAGCAGGCACAGCAGATTTATTTGCCCTTGTAGCAAGAGCAGCTGTGGTTTAAGAAACGTGGTTAAAGCAACATGATACACATTTTCAGGCTTATCTAGACTAAAGCTAGCAGACTGCTTACACTGCCTAAATAATGTGCAATCATCAAGTGTTGAAAGTGAGATTGAGAATGAAGTGAATATTGATTGCACATTATTTAGGAAGTGTGGATAGTGCAGAAGACAGTGCAGTACATCTTTAAAGAGTAAGCAGATTCAAATGCATTTTTATTAAGTCTTATTAAGCACTAAAAGAGACTTAAATTCGATGACAAACGTTTGTCATCGAATTTAAGTCTTTTCAAATGCCTTCTAAAATCAAAACGTTTGTCATTGAATTTAAGTTTCTTTTAGTATTTCCAAATTCAGCACTATTCAGTGTCACTAGTTATGGGTGATAAGTTCAGACGCTGCTCTTCAGCACTATTCAGTGTCACTAGTTATGGGTGATAAGTTCAGACGCTGCTATTCAGTGTCAGTAGTTATGGGTGATAGGTTCAGACGCTGCTCTTCAGTTATAGTTGCCTACCACACATTAGATATATGTAACTTGATTTGTGTCTTGCTAGAAGTAAGAGGCAGTGTTTTCTGCACTTTGGATTAAGCTTCCCTTTGTTTTGCTGGCAATGCAGCTTTGCTGCTGCTGCTGGTGGTGGTGCTGCTTCATAATACAAAACCACTTTAGCTGATCTGGCGTACATTGCACATGTCTATGGCAGGCAACTACTGCTGAAGAGCAACTGCTAAACTCAATGTAAAATAAGGTTAATCCTCACTCGTTCCAGAAATGCATTGCAAAGGCACTTCCAGGGTTAGCATCCTCTACTTATGAATACTTGCACAAGTATGCCAGCTCAGAGTATAAAGAGGAATAATAGCTCCTCTGTACACTGTAGTATTGAAATCTGCTGCGTTTAGATCATTACAATAGACCCCATGAAACAGAGGTAATGAAAACAATGTGATCACAGAGATGAGAAAACAGCAGAAATCATTTTGCTAAAGAGGTCTAGGATATAATATATACTTTGCCATTTTGAAATTTCCCACAGGATTGCCAAGCTGTTCAGCTCTACAGCAAAAACAACCCTATTAAATCTTATCTATCTGTTACAATAAGCATCGTAAAAACAGATTGGTGTATAGACAAGTGAAAATAGCATTACCTTTGTACCATAGACGAGGGAAGCATGCTTTAGTTTAGTTCAGGAGGACAAAATAAAGGGAAAACAAATGTTATCCCTTTTTTCTTTTTTTTAAGGATTTCAATTGATTTTAAAGAAAAAACAAGACATGCGTGTTGTTGCAACTAAAGGGAGGAAACTGAACAGCTGGGAAACAAGCTCAAGAACTGACAATAACATTTCTAGTGCTGGAGTAGTTTAACTTTATTTAATCGCAGAAGTGTATATAGTGTAGGCCAGTAATGATAAATACAGTTATAAAATGGTAAGAATAGAGGGAGCAATCTCATTGGTTAACGAGTGTTCCAACCTGTGCAAGTATGTCATCATACCAGCACAGCTTAGAACTTTCAGAAGCACTCTGCCTGATTCAGTTGACAACCAATTCACTTTAGGATGGGTGGGGGTGGGGGATGAGGTGGAAGTGGGGGGTACCACAATAACACACTACAGGGTGTTCAAATATGGTTCAAAATCTGCATGCTTTGGGTGTTAAACAGCACTTGGCTTCGCCTCTAGACATACAGATATTGGAAAATACCAGAACAGCCTCTTGTGTGTCAAAACATGACAAAGCTGCACAATTACAGTAAAACATGACAAAGCTGCACAATTACAGTAAAACATGAAAAAGCGGCACAATTACAGGATACATTGAAGCATTTAAAAGGGTAGCCCCCATCCCAACATCCTTTTTTTTAACTCAAACAAAGCTCTTTTTTTTATTGTTAAAACCCACACAAGTGAATATGACTGTGATAAGCCCAGGGGTGTAATTCTGGTACTGGGTACCGGGACTGATTGTATCAGCTTTTCATCTAACATGCTTGCATTCCGTCCACTGTTACAGTTCTTTATTTTCCACAGTCCACTAGCGTTCTGTTAGAAAACAGTCTCGTCACAGAAACTAAACAATCATTAAAATATTCTCAAAATGAACCAATGGCAATGGATGATCTATTTACCTTTGTTCTTGGCAAGTAAGTTTACTGTTATGTTTTTTTTAATCTCCTGATTAATAATTTAGTTTTTTTTTTTCTTTTAAGCCTTCAAAACAATTAATATGATGGAATATGGAAAATATAGCCGTTTCCCAGGGCATGTGAAATAAAATCCATTTAAAATATGTGTATCAATGAATTCTGGGAACCGTGCTACAGAAAAAAAAAAAAAAATAATATATATATATATATATATATATATATATATATATATATATATATATATATATATATATATATATCATTATTTTTTATAATGTACACGATTAAACTAGTAAGTTACTACGTTTTTGAATGTTACTCCTGTGAAGATACAAATTAAAGTCATGTTTGTGTCCACGCTAGCTATGTAAAGTTCTTTCGTGTTAAATGAAACTTTTCATAAGTCCAGTTTGTTAATGATTCAGAAGTTGATTGACCATTCTGCGAGAAAAAAATGACACTAGTAATTAATTATATGATAAAGGTCTAGCTGGAACTTTTTATTTAAGAGTGTGATTTTTTTTTTTAATTACGAGCAGCTGTTAAACAACAAAAGTAACAGAAAACATTTAAGACAGAGAGGCTCTGCGGAACGGCGGACGTGTAGGAGGAATAGGCTGTTGCACTGAAGGACCTAGAAAAGGAATGACAGAAGAGAGAGTTGGAAATAGAGCCCAGTCTGAGTTTGAGGAAGATAAAGAGCAGGAGCTGCTAAAGGATAGAGTGTGTGTGTGGTCGGTGGAGGCATGGAGGTCGGGGAAGTGAGCCTCACTTACCCCCAAAGGTTGGACCCCCCGGCTCCATGCAGAACCCACACCTGTGGGACAAACAATAGTTAATGTGCCAATGCATGACATATATGAAAGGAGGAAAAGACAAACGAGATGGGTTAGAATTTTTTTTTTATATATTACTTTACAGGACAAAAGAATGGGTAGAGTGAAACAATGTGTTTACCTGGCGCACAGTAGAGAGGAACCCCCCCAGCAGATCAGGTAGCCCCCACTCCGGGCATGCTAACAATCTCTTCTTTAGGATATCTTGAAACAAAACTCCCTCTCCACAACAGTTACTGCACAGTGTCGTCTATCTTAATACTTATCATTTCAGGTTTAACTTAAGTGTTATATTGCAGTACATGACTGAGTGTTACATGCAAAGGGTACAAAGCTTTCAGTATTTTCAGCTTGTTTGTTTATGGTGAATTGGTTATATTTTATCAGCTATTTTTTAAGGATTATGTTGTATTAAAAATGATCGTCTACCGTTATCTATACATTTTCAAAGAATGTATTCATTGGCACTCAATTGGCAAAATGTTTTTAATGTTTACACCCAGCTGCGCATATGAGTACCTGCAATTTCTTTCCATTCAAGTACATCACATCTATATTTGTATCCTCAAAACGAAACACCACGAGATCTGTAAAACGACTACATAGCCAAAGGGAACGATATTCATTTCATAAGTGTACTTAATCTTAGGAGGTGTACAATACACTGCTCCCGACTCAATATAATTATAAAACAGCCCCCCGTTGTTATAAATACTTTATGGCCAGAAATTATTATGAAATCAACACTGGCAAACATTTTCCAACAGTAGCTCTGCAGTTGCTCTCTATTATTTTTACATTTTATGTGAAATAACATTTTATTTATTACTGTCATTTTTGACACAACTTCCAACCACAGCCTTAAAAAATAACCCTTTCTTTGGCACTACTGTTTGAATGAACTGAAGAAAGCACACTCTCAGAGCACTCTGTTGCTTCTATATATACTTGTAAGCAAAGTATAGTGGCAATACATTTTAGACAAACACTGCATTAATAAGTCAGACTTGCACACATATTGTATCAATGATGAAGTCAGTATAAGCTGTATGGTCTGTCTGCTTATAGTCTATTTCTTATCAGTATATGTTTCAGTGTATGAAGTAACTATTCCTGGAAGTCATTTGCATTTTACCTGGTTGTATTGCATCAAGACCAAACAGAAATTCATGCCAAGGCAACAATACAAAAAAAAAAAAAATAATAATAATAATCAATACAAAACAATTGCAGCGCTCTGTCACGATGAGGTGACCCTTCATACCACAGAGCCGCTTATTATAAGACAATATTGCCATGGCTCACATTGTACATATAGTGCCATTTTAAAAGGTGGTACACAAATACAGTAGTTCCAGATAGTGTTATAAATTGGGAGCACTGTCACAGTATTTAACACAAGCTCAGTATAATCAATATTAGTAATAATCTTGACATTTTCTCAGTCAGGAGCTCATGGCAGTGGCTTAAGAGAGTCATCGTAATGATTGTAAATTAGGAAATGTACTAGATTTAAAACCATTTTAAAGACCTGCTTGGAGGTGTCATTGAATCTCAGAAATATATATCCATTTAAAATAGTTATAAAACCTCATTCGTGGAGTTATATCACAAAGAATAATAGAGAAAGTTACATGAACTTGGAAGAAATGGCCACCCCCAAAGGAGGCAGATGTTACAAACTGTAGAATCAGAGATTAATAATAATTATAATAATAATAATAATTAATAATTGTGTAGAATTAGAGATTCATATCTTTATACTGCATTTTTTTCTAATGTAATAATAGTCCTTAAGGCTTTTTAATACAGCTTGCTTTTTTTTCTCTCGATTTGATGTCTCTAGGAGCAATCAATTGTGGATTTGGTTCTATTTCTAAACCATGTGCAATGCGTTCAGTTCTTGAACAAGCCCCTTGGGAGAGCTCGTAAAACACTGTACTCATAAAAATCAGAAAAGTAATATGGTAAGAAATGAAAGAGTGTTGCTGTTGCTATCAATCAGCTGTTGCTGTGGGTTTTTATAGTCTGTTAACACAATGTAATAAAAGACAATCAAAATGTCTTCGATGTTGCAACCTGCTTGCAGAAATCCCCCTTTTTCAAAAGGTACCCTAATATAAATCCTTGGGATTGTCGACGCATTATCATGCAGTGATGAAAACAGGCCTCTTGTACCTGTGAGTGATTTATAGCATACTATTCTTTCCCGTCAGCAGAGAGAGCAAGTGAAAATGTACCACTTCTCTCTGCTTTCTAAACCAGAGTAGGTGTGTTGCAAGTTATTCAGGTTATTCAGTTTGGGGAACATAAACTACATTTCTTACTGTTTACCATTGTTTTAAGAAACATATCAATTAGAAACCTCAGACCTTACATCCGCTTATTAGGAAGCTATCACCCAGCAGCTGACCACAGATACAACGCCTAGCTTTAAAATAAAATTGAAATAAATGCACTATTTACCAACTTCTAATCGCAATACAACTCAGATTATTGTGTTAGTTGACCAAGGGTGTTACTATAGCCCCATAGACCCTTTTAAACTGGCACTCCTACCTGGGTCCCAGCGATGTACCTCAGGATGTGGGTCAACATGCTTTGACCTGGGTTGAGCGAAACAAAATGCAGGGGTAATGCCTTCTAATCAGAGTTCCTTTAATGAAACCACTGCAAAAGAACTGGACATGTTGAAGTGTGTCTGCAAGCTTCCAGTCACACTTCTGTGCATATAATAAGTGTCTGTAGTGTTTTCTGCAATGGGATTAAAAGCATACATTGTTTTAACTGAGTTTCCAAACATAATGCGTTGGATATCATACAAACAAATAGATAAGCAAAAATAGGAAGACTTGTGTCTGTAATTGTGTTTGCTATTAAAGTGTAAACAAGTAAATAACAAATAACATGAATTGATTTTGAATGAGCACACGTTCTAAAATGCTAAGTAAGTATTGCATGTATCCTCAATAGACGCTTTCTTCAAATGAATTCAATAGGAAATGAATTCATGCTGAGTTGTGTAACCAAAATATTCATTTCGGGTTAGGGCTGAATTGTATCTGTTAGCAAAATGCTGTGGTCTCTCCGAGTTCTATAACCCTTATCTCCCAAAACCCGTCAGGAAGAAGAATCCAAAGTACTGCTATTAATTACCACTATTCTGGGAAATAGAAAAGACATTCTGATGGAAGAAGGCCATTTTCAGCTGTTAAATGCCTCTCCATGAAATACGATGCCAGGATTATGCTTGTGATAAACAGTACATTTTAAAGCATTACAAGCTGCACTGATTTCATTTCATTTGCTTATCGCTCCATTTATCAAACCTCTGTTTCAATACTTGTGCTTGATACCTGAATTGAATGGATCAGGTTCATGGTAATTGATATAATAGAATATAATGATATCATTTTGATTGCAGCAGCTATTTTGAAATGAAAACTAAAGGGCTGCAAGTCTAGCACAGAGGTGTAACTTTCATACACTGTGTCTAAATGTTATAGTTGTTCTCTCAACCAAGGTTTGTCAAGCAGACATACAGAATTCACGTTTTATTTTAAAGTTTTGTCTATAGCAAAACAAACTTGTTAAAAGTGTTACTGAACAGGCTGTAGGGTTTAAAACACAACACATTACTTTCCTTAGCTTACTGCTTTGTTGTACATGTTCCTGCAATATCTTTTTTCAATATAATTGAGATTGTTTTGCTATTTTGTATCAACATATCCCTTGTTATAAAATCAGTTTTGAGTAGCTGTTTTCGTTTCATATTGTATATGCATCTTCTGATCAAAATGCCTTTTGAATTCACAACACCGGCAGCTTCAATCCAACCTGTTCCATCAGAAACATTTCATTGGTTCCTGACTCTTCTGCATTTTGATTTGCAGTTTATTCTGCAGTTTATTTGCATGTTTATATATATATATTGTAATATAGCGGGTTGTGAGAGACGGCAGGGAGGGGGTTAAAACCTCCCTGCAAAGAAAAAAGAGAAAAAAACTTGTGAAAATGCACCTTATTGTTTTATTTAATTTGCTAATTGATTTGCTTATTGTTTGGTTTAATTGTTTTATTATTAATTATTATCCGCACCTGGGCATTATTAAAATTTAGATCCAGGTGCGGAAGTTTAAAAGGAGAGCAAGCAGTCTGCTCGGGGCTGCTGAGTGGAAGGAGGCAGTAGAGGTGCGCTGTCTCCAAGTAGCCAAATGAAGAAAAAGTAAGTGCTGTGTGAAACCGGCGTGTTTTGTGAAGACGGGTAAACAGCGTAGCTGTCCCGCGTTAGTCAGGGTGTTCCTGAAAGTCGAGTTAGTGCTCAAGAGGAGCTAGGTGTTTATTTTGATTTTTGTATTTGTTGTGTTTTCTGTTTATTAAAAAATTGCGCAAACGCGCTTGAAAAAATCCATTTCTGTGTGCCGGGTCTATTCTTAAAGGGGCAACGAACCCAAGTGGGTGCGAACCTTTTTACATTTGGTGGCAGCGATTGTGGGCGCCCCTGGAGACCCAAATGGATTTTAAAGAATTAATTGAGATGTTCAATAAAAACACCGCTGCTCAGGTGGAGCAGATTAAGAAGATGGAGAGGCAGAGACAGGAGCTGGGCGGGGCCCCGTTGATAATACAAGAGCGGGAGCCAACGGAACTGGAGCGGCTGCTACAAAAGTGGGAGCTGCCGTCCCGAGAGCCAGAGGGGGTGGAGCTACCGTCCCGAGAGCCAGAGGGGGAGGAGCTGCCGCTGCCGGAGCCCAGAGGGGAGGAGCCGCCGCTGCCAGAGCCCAGAGGGGAGGAGCTGCCGCTGCCAGAGCCCAGAGGGGAGGAGCTGCCGCTGCCAGAGCCCAGAGGGGAGGAGCCGCCGCTGCCAGAGCCCAGAGGGGAGGAGCCGCCGCTGCCAGAGCCCAGAGGGGAGGAGCTGCCGCTGCCAGAGCCCAGAGGGGAGGAGCTGCCGCTGCCAGAGCCCAGAGGGGAGGAGCTGCCGCTGCCAGAGCCCAGAGGGGAGGAGCTGCCGCTGCCAGAGCCCAGAGGGGAGGAGCTGCCGCTTCCGGAGCCTAGGGAGGAGGTGAAAAGCGTACCTCCACCACAGCCCCGACCACCACCCCTACGGTCCAGTCCGGCGTCGCTGCGTCCAGTCCCTTACCCCTTGCTCCTGGACACCCTGTCGGTTAGCCTGGACCTCCCTTCACTTGACCTGGAGCCCAGGAGTCGGCAGGATCGGGCACAGTTCTCCACCTGGTCCCCTGCTCCGCTCCTCCCGGACATTAAGACGTCGCTGTGCTGCTCCCAGACGTCGCGTACGCTCCCCCTGGCCGCTACTTCGCTCCCCCTTGCTGACCGGACGTCGCTGCACTGGGTCCTAGCTGCAGACCTCTGCCCGCTACTGCAGCCTCCAGTGCCCCGGTTGTCGTGCCGGTCACCCCTGACAAACCGGTGGGGTCCCTCGTCGCCGGTGCGCGGTCCCTACCTGGCTGACCCAGGACGTGGACCGATCCACCCTCAAGTTCGCCCGTGGAGGATGGCGAAAATTGACATTTATGGACTCGAGGGTGGGTGGTTGTGGTTTAGGGGAGGAGGTGGCCGTCTCGTGGCCTGTGTCTTGGAAAGACAAGGGGGGGGATATGTAATATAGCGGGTTGTGAGAGACGGCAGGGAGGGGGTTAAAACCTCCATGCAAAGAAAAAAGAGAAAAAAACTTGTGAAAATGCACCTTATTGTTTTATTTAATTTGCTAATTGATTTGCTTATTGTTTGGTTTAATTGTTTTATTATTAATTATTATCCGCACCTGGGCATTATTAAAATTTAGATCCAGGTGCGGAAGTTTAAAAGGAGAGCAAGCAGTCTGCTCGGGGCTGCTGAGTGGAAGGAGGCAGTAGAGGTGCGCTGTCTCCAAGTAGCCAAATGAAGAAAAAGTAAGTGCTGTGTGAAACCGGCGTGTTTTGTGAAGACGGGTAAACAGCGTAGCTGTCCCGCGTTAGTCAGGGTGTTCCTGAAAGTCGAGTTAGTGCTCAAGAGGAGCTAGGTGTTTATTTTGATTTTTGTATTTGTTGTGTTTTCTGTTTATTAAAAAATTGCGCAAACGCGCTTGAAAAAATCAATTTCTGTGTGCCGGGTCTATTCTTAAAGGGGCAACGAACCCAAGTGGGTGCGAATCTTTTACAATATATATATATATATATATATATATATATATATATATATATATATATATATATATATATATATATATATATATATATATATATATATGCATGACAATCCCCATATGATGGCAATAAATAAATATTGATATGGTTGGAAGTGCACCCCAGTAGATCTTGCATCTTCACTCTAACCGGATTGGGGAAGCTTCATCTCAATAAACCAGAAAGCAGAATAATACCATCATAATATAGCTCTCAGATACCTACCACATGTAGCTGATACTTTTGTTAAAATAAATAAAAACTACCTACAAGCCCGTAAATGAAATGTCAGTTTGGGCATTTTTGTCCTTGTGAATAAGACATGCAGATGACAATTCAGTGAAAAAAGCCTTCAGAATCTAGACGTTTCTGTGAGCTGAATCTTTTTCTTCTACGTTATACATATTTTCCTTGTACAGTTCATTCAACTGTTTCAAAGATCACGTCAAGTAAGTAACCAAAGCCTGACGTTATGCATCAGTTTTATTGAGACGGTGGGAGAGTGTCTTGGGCATGAACTGAAGATCTTGTTAGTATGATTGTTTTCCCGGTGTGCTTGCTCTGCACATAAACTAGCTGCAACCTATTCAAATCTGCAGCCATGATTTTCAGATATGTTTTACAGGTGCTATCCACATTGAAGTTTGATGGGGAATAAAAGAAACACCCGAGCACCTGAGGAACAACTTTCAACCAAACAGCTGCTCTCTGCGCTGAAACTTACAGCTGCAGGCAATCCGGTTACCTAAATACCTTCAGTTTGACTTCAGAAGTGCATCTCTTTATGCAGCTGCCTGGAAGCCGTGCTGCTGTGTTTGATTATGTTGGCACAGCTACCCTCAGGGAGAGGCGATACAACTTTGTAAAGTCTGCAGGCCTAATTGGAAAACAAATCCCCCTTTTCTTGACATATTATTTGTTGATAAAGCAGAAAGTTATTGAAATAAGCTGACATCACACATAGGTTTGGCTGCAACTTGCAATTGACAAGAGATTTAAATATACAGGGAGTTATTGACCATATTCTGTAAATTACCATGCTCTGTAAAGTGGAACCTACAATACAACATTAATGAACATTTTGAAAACGAGGCCCCAAACAAGCACTGCTTTGTTGACAAATCCTTATAATATTTTGTGAAAATACAAGCAATGCAATCCTTTTTTTTCTTGTGATTAATACATTTCAGTAAACATGTGACAGTGTGAACACCGCTTTTCTTTAAGCATATGGGGCATGTGTCAGGGGTTATTGTTAACACTGGTATGTATAACAATTTATGAATACTCTTTTGTTCTCCCCTACAGGTAATTTTGGACTTCGAGGTGACCACACGGACCTTCCTAATGAGTGTACAGGAAACACCGCAACAGGCAAACTTCAACAATCTTTATTAACACAGGTAAATATAACATAGACAAACTACACAGATAGACAAGGAAACACTAAGTCCTAAAACCTAACTAAAAAAAACTAGAAAACCCTAAAAAGCAAATCCTCATCTCTATCTGTCCCACGGTAGCATACTCAGTCTCTTCTCTTCAACAGGTATGTATGGAAAAAAATGATATAACTATCACCTGGGCCCTTGGGGGCCTCGAGATCCAATCCTGTAAACCGTTCACTGTATGCTCTGTCCTGTTTATATCGCTGGTATGGAGACGGTAGTTAACATAATGGCCACGGCCTGCTTGATCTCCTCTAGGCCCTGGTGGAAACAGTCAAAAACACAATATCTTTTTCTGCCTTCGCACCCTCTCCGACACCGCTCTGTAGAATAGAGGACATGAACAGCACTTATTCCGCTGCAAGCAGTCTATCTGGTTCCAAACACACCCGCTTTCGCCGCCCCTGCTCTATCGCTTGCCTTCCGACACTTAACGTAGAGTAGTGCATCGCCATTTGGGTGTGTGTTGTGCTGCTGGTATTCAATCTCCTGGGTTGTGCCGTTCACTCCTCTGTAGCAGCGATGTCAACAGTGCGGGTGCCTTTAAAACAGAGCCAAAACATATAGGTCATTAATATTGGCACGTCCTTCACAAGTGAGTACCTGCGTCTTTTGAACCCCCTGTGTACTCAGAGTACTTTGAGATCATGCAACCACACTTTTTAGATGCAGTCCAACAATAATGCACATTCAGTATTCTCTACATGCAGTTTTATACCGTTGACTTATCTTGTACTTGAATATCCATAATATTTCCCTTTGTATTATATTTAAGTGGTCCACCCTCCACTCGGAACCCTTTCACCAGACTGCAACTCTCTGCAACTCAGTCTCTGTGTGTGTGTTGTTGTCTTGTTGTTCCTGCTCCCCAAAATGGCAAACTTCCTGTCCATTTAGTCTCCAGGCACCACCAGCAACCTGAGCTTCCTCCTGTGGTGAGTTTTGGTTCCCCTTTTATAGGGCTGTCAATGATGGTAATGGCTGACTCTATTGAATGCATCTATGGCTGATTGTGGGTCCTTGGAGCAATGGGGACGAATCCCAATCCCTTTCCCATGCATAAAAGAAAATGACAACTAATACAAACACAATTAAATAATACAAAATCAAATCTCCACCACAAGTGGGCAACTGCAAACAATAAAGGAACTGTCTGAACAGAGCAGCTTTTAGCATTCGTTAGTTTAAAAGAGCCCCAGATAAACACCCACATTACTGTCCTGTATTTACAACTGAAGAAATATTTTGAACAGAAAAGCTGCCTGACAGAGTAAAACACCAAGGTCACACTGAGTCCAATCTTTAAAGTTTTAGCTTAATATGCGCACAGATGGCAGTACCTGTATATAACATGAATAGGAACTTGTTACCCTCATTGAATAACAAGCAGGCACAACAAAAATTGATTTCAAAGTTTCTTTATGCTTGCAGATATATGCCGACTAGTAAACATTCAATAAAAGCAAACTGGCAATTCTCACAATGACTACACCCATCAGCAACTGATATATGAAAGAAAATGCAAGGGTAGTACAACACAAATACACATTAGCAATAGGCTTGTCTCTATTTGTTTGTTAGTTAATTATTGTACTAACAACACCGAGGCGATCCAATAGGTCAAAACAAAAAACAGCATCCTTTATATCCAATCGTAGAACAAAACCCTGATAAGTCCACAGCGATTAATAAAAAATAAAAAAACAAGACAAAAGAATGTCTCAAAAATTATCCAAAAAACTAAATCCAAGAAAAAAACCAAACCGCCAGCGTTAATCCAGCCAGCGACTACGAATACAAAATAAATCAGCTGGATCTCACCCGCTGTTGAAGAGACGTGATGAAGTGATGAAGTGATGATTGTTTTTAAACCTCCCGCCGCTGCAAAATCCCCAGAGCAGGAAAAGGAGGTCAGTTCCTGAATCTCCATAGCCGGACGAGCTGCTTCACTGCAGCATTAGTGGTAGTACTGCAGAACTTGACTTAGAAGAAGCTTGGTCTACAAAACCACTACTAAAAGAACCAAATGCAGTTACATATATAAAACACATAAAAAAAAATGTAAGTATCTTCCACATGACGAACATTGCGGTCAAGACAAAACACTGAGCTGGAAGATGAACGTCACATGGGAACAGCTGACAGGTAGGGAAAGCAAGCCGGTCCCAAACCCCATCGCCCTCAGAATATACAGGCTCAGAAAAGGAAGTGACACCCAATTGAACATGATGGCATGACTATCAAACTTCTGATATTTTTTATTATTATTATTTTTTTTTATAACACTGAGTATAAAGCACTGAAC
This sequence comes from Acipenser ruthenus, assembly GCF_902713425.1. Taxonomy (NCBI): domain Eukaryota; kingdom Metazoa; phylum Chordata; class Actinopteri; order Acipenseriformes; family Acipenseridae; genus Acipenser; species Acipenser ruthenus. The sequence goes on from NC_081219.1 coordinate 1,579,231, forward strand.
TTAATGCCTAGCCAGGCTTTATGTTGTACAATTAAGTACAGGAGATGACACCCTCATTGTGCCACTTCTTTACCCATACATAAACAATACTAATCTCAAAGCAAACACTAAAAAATATACAGTTAATAATGTGACAAAAAGAGCAATCATCAATAAAGTACAAAAGAAACACAAAACACCCCACATTTATTGAAATGTAATAAATAGTAGGCCCTGATATTGATGTAAAACAGCCATCTAAAAAGTAATTGTATCAGATAGTTTGTATCAGACTGAATTGAATGTGATTTTGAATTCTTATTTAACTGCAGTGTAGTGTGCTGAGTAAGAAACAAGCTGGCTCTTACCCACTCAAGTCTGCTCTGACCTCTTGCAGTATGAATATATACTTGTGTCGCACAGCATCCTAAACTATATTTTATATAAAAACTGGTTTATATGTTTAATTTATGCAAATAAGTAGTAATGAGAAAAAGTAATTGCTTTCCAATTCACCCACCCTGTATCTTTCTATCTGAAACAAAAACACATGGGAAATGTGAAAAAAACACCAAGTTACCAAAAGTGCCTAGTCATTTAAAATGGAGATATCAAAAACACAAGCCAAGTTTCAAGAAACTATTGGGGCAACCTTGCCCAGCACAAAGCAAATAGGCACAACTGTAAAACCGATGGGGGCCAAGGTTACCCCGTTTCTACTAACTTGGCTTGTGTTTTCGATACAAGTTAGAAGAAACAATTGAGCAACTTTAGCCCGCATCGGTAGCACTGACAGTAAAACAACAGGCTTGCAAACTAAAGGTTATAGTTTAAAATCCCACAAATGCCAGACCTTTTTATGTTTATATTTATATAAAAAAGATATCCTGTAATATGTATGCATGGATAAAAGTACCTGGGGTCTGCAAAAAAACGTTGGGATAAAAAAGAAGATGTTGAAGGAGAAGGGCATTTTTACTTTTCTTTGGCGACTTATTTCTCTTACTGTATGACAGGAATTGACTTTTTTTCCAACATTTCACTAAGAGTGTTGGGAACTACAAATTAAAAGTGAAATGGTGCTTTTGGCTGATTTATTTTTGCTGCACCAATACCCTGAAAACCCTGGCTGTTCTCGCTGTTAACTTGGCGCAAGGAACTACCATTCCTCTCAGTAATTATTACTTTATTAAGGGAATTAAGTTGGAGTGTGCCACAAATCCTCGACAACCCACCTCCACTGGGTAAACCTGGACTCTCCATCCTCGCTGTTCTGCTTCAGCAGCTAGTTGAGCGTACTGAAGTTTCTTCCTTTCATACGCCTCATCCACAGCATCCTTATGGCACTGTTAACTCTACCAGGTGAACAAGGCATGATTCCTCTGTTGAGCTGGGACTGCTTTGTGCCATGCAGGAGGAGCTGAACTGAGACCACGGCCTCCTCTTCCAACCTGTCCCATGATATCACTGATACAAAGGGCAGCCTTTGCATCTTCCACAGCTTCCTTTGCTGCCCACGTTCTTCTAGTTTTCAATGCAGGTCCTGCCTCCCTCACGCATTCGTCGTGTGACTCCACGAATGTAATTTCCACTTAAACTCCTTACTTAGAGCTGAGACTGGGAGCTGCAGTATCATTTTACCATACAGTCCCACTCTGCTGAGGCAGCATGGAACTCCTAACCAATTCCTGACATAAACTGATTAACGCTTCCAGCTTCTCTACTGTTGTCAAGGAAACCTCATACACAGTGAGTGGCCAAAGAAGTCTTGGCAGTAGACCAAACTGAAAGAACCAGAGTTTAAGTTTGCCAGGTAAAGTGCTGCTGTCTATGCTGTTCAACCCTTCCACTGCTTGTTGTCTACCTTGTCCTCATACGAACTGTGTCCTTTAGGTCCCCATCATACCATCTCCCAAGACATTTCACCGGCTTCTCAGACACTGTTGGTATTGCCTCACTGTTAATGTAGAACCTCTTATCCACTACTTTAATTATAGAGATGCTCCTTGACTTGGTGGGCTTGAATTGCATTCGTGCCCATGTTATTGATTAGTTTGCCCAATCAATGTATGCTGTAATTGGTGGCAGTCGCATTCCAGAAGCCAAGCACTGTCCTCCCACTACCTATTTTGACGCCCTAATAATTACTTCCATTGCCATGGTAAAAGCCAGTGGAGAAATGGTGCATCCTGCCATTATTCCAACTTCTAGACATTGCCATGTAGTGGTGAATTCTGAATGATTATTATTATTATTATTTCTTTCTTAGCAGACGCCCTTATCCAGGGCGACTTACAATTGTTACAAGATATCACATTATTTTTTACATACAATTACATTCTTTTTTTACACATTATTTTTACATACAATTACATTCTTTTTTTACACATTATTTTCACATACAATTACCCATTTATAAGTTGGGGTTTTACTGGAGCAATCTAGGTAAAGTACCTTGCTCAAGGGTACAGCAGCAGTGTCACCCACCAGGGATTGAACCCACGACCCTCCGGTCAAGAGTCCAGAGCCCTAACCACTACTCCACAATGATGAAATCAAATTAAAGGATAGTAATAAGCAATAGAACTGATGCAGAAAAGGGGTCTCATGAATTATATTAATTACAATGACTTATTCAAAATCCATGTTATTTGGAAGATGATATCAGAATACATTCTCAAGAAAAGTAATGAAGCAAGTTATCCCACACAGGATATCAGAGTGGCAAATATGAATACCATCAATACTCTTCAAGCATGCAGTAACAGTACAATGGCAACTTATTTCTAGTTTCCAACAGTATGTTCTTTCAAATGCTATGATAGCTGGCTGCGGTCACATCATAAGTTGATGTATTGTGCATCAGTTGTGGTTTTGGTTGCTCGGTCCTACATCAATGAAATTATTATTGGTGATCAATTCTATCAATATGATTGGGTATATGTAGGTGTGTTACTGGGTGTGTTTTAAAAGAGAATGCGTTTGGAAGGGGGGGGGGGGGGGTAGGGTTAATCTTTTATTGGTGGACATGAGTTTAAGGGAATTATTACCAGTTACACTTTTGAGTTAAATTATATATGTTGTGTTTCTTTCCCAGCTGCACATTTCAGAATGTTATAGTGGAATGAAGTCAACAACGTAATTGCACACAGTGATTTTGATAATTAGTGCATTTTAAAAGCCATTATAAGGATAACAGCACCATAATTAAAAGGTAATCCTCGGATAAGTGGCATAGAACAAAAGTAACAAAAAAAATCAATAAAAATAAAACAATCTGCTCAACATCAAATCTAAATCAGAGATTATACATTTTCTAAATATATGATATGCAAACATGTAAATGGTTAATTACAATATTTTTGTATATGATACTTATGACTAATTGCTTCATTTTTGTCTGCTTCAGGTGTTTACAGATTAATTTCCCTGGTCAAAATTAGAAAATGGCGCAGCAAAGCTAACATACTAGTGTGAAGTGATGTATCTTTTTGCTAGGAATGTGGTAAGGTCAATTGTGTCAATGGAAACAGAACTGAAGATCCAATGACAGGTAATTTGGTCATCATTGTTGTGCATTGGGTGAGGTGTGTTTCTAATGGATACAAGTTGATCTACACGGGAATCTCTGAAATCTTATTCATCCTTTTGCTTACACATATTATAGATTCAAAAGCTAAAGACACAAAACCAAATGTAACCCTATTATTTTTATCTGTCACATTAGGTCATTATAAAGGACAATTATGACACTGTTTTAATATAGGCTGTATTTCCACTGTGTGCTAATTGCAGGGACATTGACCACTCCACAGTAAATGTATGAGGCGGGTAATTTGGCCACAGTGGAAAATCGGGCACACTGTTTCAAATGAGCCATACAATTTGTCAAATTGCTTTAATCCAATGTTATAAATAGCTGCCAGAAAAATGATTACTTTGAATTCTTAGCTAGTGGAAAAATACTGCTATTCTGGCATTATCCTGTAGGAGGCAGCAAAGCACCACCAATGACACAGTTTGGGGCTGGTTATAGTTTCCTGAGGGTCAGAATGAACTGCTAGTAGGATAACCCATGTTAAACTGATTTTAGTAGTTTGGAAATGCAGACCTTGTATAAGAAAGACTGCTGCATTTAAAATGGAATATACAGTGCTTAATAAAAAGTAACTCGTTACAATGATCAAAATAAAACAATAAACAATATGCTTTTATTTTTTATTTTTTTAACTGGCGATAATTAATAAAACACCTCTATAGTCTTCCTAAATAATTGTGTTTTTTTCCTCTGCAGTACATTGGTAACATGATTGCCTGCATTTGTTTTTTATGGATCAGAGGACCCCATCTCCCTGCAGCTGCGCCACCAATGCAAAGAAATAGAGGTTTATATATGCATTATTTTTTCTCTGATGGGGGAATTAAGACTAATCACAGCACGCAGTGGAGAGGATTAGGTTTAGAGTACTGGGTCAGGGTTAAAAGACCTGTGAAAAATGTCCTTTATTCTTTCTTATAGTTTCACCCATAAGAACAGGCTAAGGGCTTGGCTCATTGAGATGCACGTGTAGTACATCCAGGCTGGCCTTTGCTGCTGCTCAATACAGCCTCCCTGCTGGGTTTCCTTTGTTATCTCATGTGAAGGCGAACCCTGAGACGCTACTTTGAAGGGTTTCCCTCAATCTCCCCTGCAAACACACTTTAGTAACCTTGATAAATGACAGTGCCCTCAGAGCTCTCCATTCATATTCACCAGGTGTAATACTGCAGTACTTGGACCCAGTCTGCCTCCAGTACCTCTATTTAAACCATGGAAGTATATCTTAAATAACCCGTATTTGAAAAATAAAAGGTTCAGCGATTCAGAAAGTCTATACAGGCCTGAGGCTGAGCAGCACTGTAGGTATGATCACACTTTCACACAGGCCAGTCAAAGAGGCAAGAAACCAACTCAACCAGCTTAAAAGTAATGCCCTACTTTATCAACTCCCTGCCTCCGGCCTTTATACCACCATTCATTTCACAGCTTCCATCGGACAGTGCAGCTGCATCAAATACAAATCACCATTGCTCTCATCTACAAAGGAGCAGCCACTTACCCTAAACCAAAAAAAAAAAGAAAATTAAAACAGAAAAATACTAAATATGCACTGAATAAAACTCAAGAGGGTTGAACTTGAAAAGGACAAGTTATGAGTATGAGGAGTCCCCCTGTTTGTCTGTCCGTATGTCACACTTATGCTTGTGTCCATTTAACTTCACCCTCTTACCTTTTCTTTTCATTATGTGAAGCAATAGTTCCTATTCTTTTTTAATTTCTTATTTATTTTAACTGTATGGCAAAGTTCAGTCTTATTGAAGCTGATTGGACGTTGCTGATGGCTCGCTCGTTACACACTACCATCATTGCGCATGCGATGACTCACCCATTACACGCTACCATTCTTGCCAGCTTTTATTGCAAAATGTACCTTTTGTCTTGTAGAACCTGGACTGACGTATTATAAAGAAGAAAAAAAAAACGAGGTAGGATAATGTATTTAATTTAATTTAACAGGCTTCAGCAGTCGCTCAGTGAATTTCCAGTTAATTTGAAGATAGACACAACTATTTTAAAGTGTTCCAGAACCCCCTGCAGTGCTTCAAGGAAACACAATGCTGGTGCTCTGACTGACATCAGTGGCATATTGCAGGAACATAAAAGCAGCATTGTTGCATGAGGGACCGTGTTCTGGATACACCGTGATCCTTAAAATATTTTTTTTTTTCTCCTGGCGAATGATCCCTAGAAATAACTCAAAAAATGTATTGCCCAAAGGATTTATGACTCATAAAATATAAAAATGTAAAAAGAGTGGGCAATGGCTCTTTGAGCTTATATATATATATATATATATATATATATATATATATATATATATATATATATATATATGTATATATATATATATATATATATATATATATATATATATATATATATATATATATTAGCTCAAAGAGCCAGCTGCCCAACGTTTCGATATGTTGTACATATCTTTCTCAAAGGAGCCTGTGTTTGAATCAAAACATTGGAGGTATTTATAGGTTTTTGACAGCATGACAACTACTTGCTATTGTTTACATTCAAATCCATGATTTATTCTTACATGATGTAATGATGTTCTATATATTGTGACATCATTTTTACTTCTATCTTTGAATCTGTATTAATTCTAATTAATGCTACTTTATATAAACTTATATTTTTATTATATCATGCAATGCTGGCTCTGAGGATCAGTCTAGATTTGGCCTCCCCAAGGCATCAGCATGCACAACTTTTGAATGAATTTTGTTTATTTATTTAAATGTTATATATTTATTGAAGTTAATTAGTTCATTCTTTTCTGTTGAGTCCCGCTGGCATAATCGTGTTCAGTCTATTTATCCATTTACTTTCTTTTATTTTTCTATATGTGGCATTGTCTAATTTGAGTGGTTCTAATACTACAAACTTTACATCATTTATGTCATGTCCCTGACTGGTGAAGTGCTGTACTATTGGTCCATTCATTTTTTTATTTCTAATTAATGAAAGGTGGTTCTGAATTCTTTTATATAAAGTAGTTCCAGTCTCTCCAACATATTTGATTTCATCACATTTTTCACAGGCTATTCCATAAACGACATTGCTATTTTTACAGTAGGTATTAGTTTTTAGTGGATATGTGGGGTTCTTATATCTATATCTATATATATATTCAATGGCAAAAACGTTGTTAAAGTAGCGTTAAGGTTTGGTTGCAAAAGTCCAAAAGGTTAGGAAATTGCAAGTTATGGTAGTCACGCAACCTTAACTCTTCTCCCTTATGTGTATGTTTCCTGTCACACTTGACATCATCAATGACATCAGCAATGACTTCACTAAGCACATGACAAATTCTCCCTAAAGACTGGCCATACAGACATAACATTGGGAAATCATAGTCCTTGTGATTGGTACATGTTCAGTAACTGCATTAGCATTCCCACAATGTTTGCTGTCTTCAGAAACGTGTAATTCATGTTGAGGTATGTAGAGACGAGTATTAGATTTTTGGAAAGGAGTACCTGAAAACGAACGGGACATGTCAAACCTTACATGTATGTTAACAGTTAGTATTGTATGGTATACTGTTGATACATGTATGCTGTGGTACATGAAGCAGTTTTTTATATCTCTTGTAAGCATAACATCCACGCATTACAATCCACCTCTTGTTTATGTACTTCATTGAGTACCGTTACATTTTCACAATGGTGAACTGCAGAAATCTGCAATTCTACCTAAACATTTTAATGTCATAATTGGCTTCCAGCATAACAGTATGTTAGCAAGCATTCACAGTCACCTGTAAAGTTTGAAAGATAAATGGTTAATCACAGTGCAAACATACACATACTGCAGAAAATGCAGGGACTCTTTTTGCCATGTGAAACAGTGCAGTTAATACAAGAAAGCCAATGTTGCAGATTCCAGACACAGAAAATATGGCTTGTATGAATATTGCTGATAGCGTTCGGAGAAATATGGCTTGTTTAGTTCCAGTAATACATGAAAGGTCCCTAATTAATTCTATAGCACTGCTGTATTCTGAGTATATTGGTTTTACTTAGAACATTGGTGAAATAATTAGCTTGACAGCAAAAATTGTGGGAATGCTAATGCAGTTACTGAACATGTTACCAATCACAAGGACTATGATTTCCCAGTGTTAGGTCCGTATGGCCAGTCTTCAGGGAGAATTTGTCATGTGCTTAGTGAAGTCATTGCTGATGTCATTGATGATGTCAAGTGTGACAGGAAACATACACATAAGGGAGCAGAGTTAAGGTTGCGTGGCTACCTTAACTTGCAATTTCCTTATCTTTTGGACATTTGCAACCAAACCTTAATGCTACTTTAACAACGTTTTGGCAGAAGGCATCCTGGAAAATCAAACAACCATATCTGTCACATAATGCAGTGGTGGAAACACAACTTGAGACACTAAATAGCACAGAAGAAAGAGACATGCACCAAGTATATACTGTATATATATATATATTTTTTTTTTTTTAAAGCCAGATTTATTGAAGCCAAATCAAATGTGAAAAATGTTAATCCCTGCCCCTGACACTGGAGAGGTGGGGACAGCAATGGCTGCCCCTGAGACTGGAGAGGTGGGGACAGCAACGACTGTACCTGAGACTGGAGAGGTGGGGACAAATTTGAACAGCAGTGCCGAGGGCAGTTATTCTTCATGTTGTATGGCTTTGTCCACTCTGTCTAAGAAGATCATGTAAGAATCCTGCAGGTTTTTAGGCAGTCTGACGCGTTGTGTGCATTGCGTATCATTTCACTGAAACCATTGCTCATCTTTTCGCACCCAGGCAACATAGTGACCATGGCTGATGGTCTTCCCTTTGTGGACCACAATTGACAGAGTTTAAAATATTTTCCTATCAAATACAACTCTGTCATGCTTGAAATTGGCAAGTGTTGTATTAATTGCAATATCGCATCATTTTAATAAACTAATAAACAATATGGAGGATAATTAATTCTGTGTTTGACTTTAAAAATGGCGCTATATATAAATCTGGTGATATGTAGAATATGCTATAATATAAATAATATACAAATAATATGAGGGATAATTAATTCTGTTTGAATTTTAAAATGGCGCTATATAAATCTGGTGCAGTATGTTTATTTTCTAACTCAGCACAAGTGACATTCCAAATAAGTAATTTTTGGTAGGAATAAACGTATAAAATGCATTCATGTCTTTACAAAATCATTTTCATTTTGGAATCTTCTTTTAAAAACTGTAAACAGTAGCAGGTTATCATTTATGTCTTGTTGACAACCAACATTTTGTTAAACTTCTCTAAATGTGGACATCAGTACGTACCTCTGAAAGAAAGAACTATGTACTGTAACTGTGTCGTTGCTTGCAATTGCTGTACTAGCTACATGCTAGAGGCTGCGTCCCCACCAGTTTAATTTAATCTAAATTGTATAATAAGTAACACTATACACATTCACGTTGTATTATTTAAAAGCACAGAGAAGTTCACAGTTTTAATACAGACCGCAACATAGATTTGTTTGTGGAAATGAACGGTATCATTGAACTCCGTACCGACCGTACCATAACAAAAAAGTGAGAGGGGGAAAATGAAAATCGTATTTCCTAAATTAAAAAAAAATGATTATTAGTTTCCCCAGTGTTAAAGGCTGACCCGTGTGTGCTGAACGATATATTCCATGTTTTCCATGGAAACATGGAATATATAGTTTTTTTTTCCATGTTTGCTTTGAAATAATTTCAAACTGGTTAATAGACTAGCAAGCACTGACAAAATCAGCTCAGTTTTATACGGTGCAAAACGTTTTAACGTTGTGTTTTGTTTCTGGACTTTGCGTTACCTGCACAATGCCTGCATTAATAGTCGTATTTACAACATATCGACAATTTTGTTACAGACTTTCAACAACTCTGACACAAACAATTTTGGCTGTTACTTAATTAAACCCTTCTAAATTCAACACAAAAATGCTTAACATAAAAAAGAACAGTCCTACTACAGTAGCAGTTTCTGATCGAATCATCAATTCCACATTTTATAAATCCATTGATGGAAATGTCCGGTCTACTTTTAATGTTTTCAAGCAAATTGGCTTTGTCACTGCCATTCTCATATCCACTTTGATATCCGACACATTGTTTCTCTTGTCCAGCACTTCTTTAATCTGTTCTGCATACCAGTCTGACAGAGGGCGGGATCGTATGAGTACATATGCAACCCTCTGATTGGTGGAAGTATTATTGGCGATCCAATCAAAGTAGCCAATAAAGCCCAAATAAAGTATCTGCCCGTTATACGTATAGCCTAGGTTAAGATGTGCGCTGTAATTAAAAAAACAACTACAAAATGTATTTAAAAAATAAAAAAAAAACCTGAACCCTGATTATATATAACAGTGCAATATGGACAGCAGAAAACAAAGCAAAGGTAATGCAATGATTTTTTGTAACCTTTGCAGGGCATTCTATAACACTTTAATTGGTTTAGGTATTATTAACTGAGGGATCTATAGAACAGGCCAGGCCTTTCTCTGTTTTGTGGCCCTTGCAGAATGAATGTTCTCTAGCCAGCAGGCATGTTACTTTGTAAAACAATAAAAAGAAATGTTAGTTTTGACAGTGCAGCCAGCGGTAAGAGCATTTGAAGTCTAGATCTAGAACTTGTAAGAACAGACACCACTGCATGAGTATGTTCACCACTAGACATGCAGCTATGAAGCTTTTAACCAGACCTGCAGGAGGTCACAATCAGGACACTTTCATACAAAAAAGAACTGCTTTAAGATGCAAAAATTAACAGTAGGAGCTGCAATTAAAAAACAATACGCATCATACGCCTGGGAGGGGTCATATGCAAAAAACACTCTATCATATAGTAATAGACGTACCCCCTCACAACACCGCATGACCAGCATTACAGTAAACAATGAAGCGTTCTTACCTTTGTATACCAGTAAGTTAGTGATCAGCAGATGTGTGAGCCGCACGAAGAGCACAGTGTGTTGTTTTCACTAACTGTACTGTGCAGAATAAATGAATTTTTTTCTATGTGTAAATATCGCGACTTTCTTCCTATGCATCGGGACGCAGGACATTTGCTAGGAAATTGGGACTGCCTGACCATATAGGGACTGTTGGCATGGATGACTTATATTTTCATTCCGCAGCAGTGAAAATAGAGCATAACTAAAAGAATAAAGGGGGGCGGGGGGGTATTTGCAGATGAATACACTAATTGGATGTGTAATAGCTCTCAACTTGAAGCCAGGCACAGAAATCCGGCTCTGTGGTATGTTACAGTAGGGCTTGACCTGTTAAAATACTCCAGCCAGGAAATGTTGTCACACACAGAGTGCTATAAATCAGTCGGATGCACAATATAGCATCCCCTGAAAGTAGCCCCGAGAAGCTACAGCATGTGCAATCACTGCCATGTGGACAAGGAAGCAGGGTGTAAATTACATTTCTGTCTCTGCCTCTTGGGTGTTATAGGATCCCTTGCTTCCATCACCACTGGCTGTTACCAGCAGTACACGCTGAAGAGAACAGAGAAGGCCTGCAATGCAGTTTCTACTTTGTAAAAAAAAATGTACACACCAACATATGAGATAAAATGAGGGAAGCAGATCCAGAAAGGTTGTGATGTATAACAAGCGTGGATATACTGTCAGACAGCTGATGGATGGTGGCCTTGCCACTGTCCCTTACTATGCACAGGCTATACATCTGCTGATGTGAAAATCTCTGAGAAGTGGGTAACAGCTTCGGCAGACGGTAACATGATCCATTGCTGCCTTTTTTGTCTCTCTGCCAAGATACTGTATGTAACATTTCGTCCATTGGTACACAGGCTTGATGGTAAGAGTTACTTTTAAACTCACAGAATAAAATATTTTTTCTTTTCAATAATGTACTGTAGGAGGTAATAAGCAGGCTACTGTAAAGAATGCAGTAATGAAATACAGTGATGGAAATGTATGTATTATACACACACTGCTATGTGTGGTAGTCTGTACAGTGCATGAAAGACACACCTTTTTTTGCTCATTGAAAAAAAATACAGTTATCAACTACAGTGCTGGAAACTAATGTATTATACATACTTGGATGCACTGCTCCAGTAAGCAGGAGCTGTGATTGTGGTATGTGTGAAATGTTATTGGAAAGGTTATTGTCTAAGGTACATTGTAAAGTATGATCAGCTAAGTATGATGAGATTAATCAGAGAAGACAACAACACATCTGCAAGCCATATTATTTATTTTTTGAGTGTTATTTGGGGATTTTAGGTATTTATTGTGATGGAGAGGTGATTGTATAATTTTCAAAATCAAGCTAATATCTACTTATTGAATCTGCAACCTATTCGGTGTATCTCTGATGAAAAAATACATGGCCCATTTAACAACACACACAACTCATGAGCATATCTTTGCCATAAAAAATATGTCTTCTTAAAAGCTAATGTAAAACAGACAATAGCTTGTGTGCGAAAGTACATAAAAAGTGGAGTTATTAGTTATTTTACAGACATGTAGTTTAAGTGTTGTCTGTGTGTATACCTGTACCAGTACTAGTACAGAATTTAATTGTGCACCTGAGCTCAAATAAAATAACATGGTCATTTTAAAAACACCCCCACGAATAACGCCTCCTTGAAAGTCATTACTTTGGTTCAACAAAAACAGGGATAGTAAGACTCATTTTTAACGACACTGCGGCACAAGAAAAGAAAACACACAAAGACACACAAAATGGCTGCTCTTGCGAGACAAAGAGAAGATCCTATGAAGCACAAACAAGTCTGAAATCCAACACAAAAAGGATGCTGTTTGTGAGATGCACAACGATGCAGAACATTTAAGAAATAAAATCGGAATGATGCATTCTATCATAATTACCACCTCCGAGCATTTCACATATTTGTGAACCCTTGTCCATGGAAACACAAGTCCTGAAAGGCATCCTTTAATATACTATATTGATGAAAAGTGTGAAGAAAAAACAAATGAATACTGCCAGTCAAGAACAGGTTATTCACGTCATCCAGCAGCTGCTAACAATGGAAGCTGTGAACAATAAGGAAAGGGACAAATGTTTCATTTTCTATAACTTGGGTGAGTGGCTAGTTAAATTCAAATTCCTTACTATTAAATCATAATAACATCTGCTGCATGCTTTAGTCAAAGACAATGTCGCCAATATCGCTAAGGTTGTGGCCGAAAGAGGGTTTCTGCACATCAGATGCGTTGCCCATACCATTCACCTGGTGGTCACAAAATCCCTGGAGGCTGTCAGACAGGAAACTGATCTGCTGACCAAAGTCCACAGCATTTCTGGGTTCATACACCACTCTGCTAAAGCGATCAACAGGCTGCAGCTAAATCTCCTGCTCAACGCCATCTTACCGATATTAAAACACTACGTGACAGAAAAGAGGATTGTCCAGCAGGGTGACCCTATGTTATATTGGTCATGCTGGCCTGCGCTGGCAGATTTGCTAGTGTTATATTATTACACCTGTATTATTACTAGGTTACTATGTAATTTGTAAATGTTAGTATGTAATATATAAAATAGCACTGACACATACAGTTTAGCCATTTTATTATTACCATGTACGATATTTACATCCAGAATCTTCAGATAATTACTATTGTTAAAATGTTAATCAATTGAAAGGGTACAAAGATAACTTTTAGCCTCTTATGACAAAAGGATTTCAATCACAATAACATACTTCCAGAAATCGTGAGGTTAAGGCTCTGTTTTTATTAAAACAAAATAAAAGCCTTCCTGTAGAAATTGAATCCAGGTAGATGTTTCTTCATCTGCAGAGAAGGATCAAACCCCCATGATCTCCAAAATTTCAGTTTTGATAAAGGTCAAGAGAAATAGAGGAGAGAATATTTGGGCAAGAGGTTGAGATCAAAGCATTATTTTTGATACCTTTGATAAGAATGACAGTAATATCTATATCCTAACGGGCAAGTTAAGCTGAGTGCTAGAAAGAGATGAGCTTCATTCTTATTATAGTTAATCAAAAGGATTATTTCAAAAAGCATATTTTTGCCTCCAGGTATATTACATTTGTTCAACATTTTCTCTCTGGATCACTATTGTTCATAGGAATGTAAATGAAGGTACATATTGATTAAATATACAGTAACTAAACCTACAGGTGCAATGCAGTAATATGCATTTTCTATTGCTTTACATATTACCTTTAAATCAAATGATCTGCATGAAAACAGTGATTACCGAATACTGATGCACCTTGCCAGCTTTGATCTGCTTTCTAACAATCCTCTATTCCGCTCAAAAGGAATATTTTAATCATCTATAACATACACTGAAGTAATTACATTCAAATTCTAATTGATAAAGTCCCTGTACACTGCAAGAGTTTCTTGTAAATGAGGTGGAACAAACCTTTCAAAAATTCTATTTTAAAACAGGTCCACCCCGTTTTTCCATCTGTTCCATAAAAGGATATTTTAAATAGAAAGATAATTATGATGGTACAATACTTTTTTTTTTAAATAACCTGATATGTTATATAAATGTATACACCCTGAACAATTAAACCATCTCTGAATATGAAATATATATTCAGAGTTCATGACTTTAATACAGCACTTCTTACCCTGAGCAATGTCTGCTAACTGCTCTCCCCACGTGTCAATCAAACCTGGCTCAAGCAACGCATCAAAGGGTGGAAGTGTACAAGCTTGTGTGCAATACCATGCTTGAGCTGGCCAGGCACCTGGACAGTGGGGTTCACTGTGGCACGTGGAGAGGAGAAACAATCCCTGCCAGTTGTGCCTGCCTAACCCACAGGTGCACCGGAGCCAATACCATGATGACCTCCAAGACTCTGAAAAATATTTCAACTAGAAGCCTTTTTTTTAAAGTATCCTGTCATTAAATGCGATACTAGCATCGGCAGTCATCACTGTAAAAACACATTTATAGTGGTAAATTGGGCACCTATTTGTTCTACTGTTATTCCCAGTTCTAGGAGTCTACTTAAATTGCGGTAAATGCACATATTTTTCGTGGGTAGATTATGGAATAAATTAGGATTTCGCAGATATGTTTAAACATTAAATAAACCTAAGTAGACAATGTTTCAGAGCACTATAAAAGCCTAAAAATAGTGGTACTTGCTTCCTTAATAAAACAGAGTGCTGTCATTTGTTAAAGGCAATCATGCAACATTATTATTTATTTCTAAGCAGACGCCCTTACCCAGGGCAACTTACAGTTGTATACAAAAAATACATATCAGGAATTATAGTACAATTAAGAGCAAGATACAAAATACAATGACTTCAGTCCTAATAAGAGCAAATTATTATGATGTGTTTATTTAGCAGACACCTTTATCCAAGGCAACTTACAGAAACTAGGGTGTGTGAACTATGCATCAGCTGCAGAGTCACTTACAATTACATCTCACCCGAAAGACGGAGCACAAGGAGGTTAAGTGACTTGCTCAGGGTCACACAATGAGTCAGTGGTTGAGGTGGGATTTGAACTGGGGACCTCCTAGTTACAAGCCCTTTTCTTTAACCACTGGACCACACAGCCTCCAAAAATTATTTTTATTTATTTCTTAGCA
Source organism: Acipenser ruthenus (assembly GCF_902713425.1). Taxonomy (NCBI): domain Eukaryota; kingdom Metazoa; phylum Chordata; class Actinopteri; order Acipenseriformes; family Acipenseridae; genus Acipenser; species Acipenser ruthenus. The sequence goes on from NC_081219.1 coordinate 1,594,429, forward strand.
GAGGCCCTTATCCTTACAGTTGTTACAAGATATAACATTATACATTATTTCACATTACAGATATCACATTATTTTTACATACAATTACCCATTTATACAGTTGGGTTTTTACTGGAGCAATCTAGGTAAAGTACCTTGCTCAAGGGTACAACAGCAGTGTCCCCCACTGGGGATTGAACCCACAACCCTCCGGTCAAGAGTCCAGAGCCCTAAACACTACTCCACACTGCTGCCCAAATACTAAACATTGTACAATTTGATATCGGGGCAGTTCAAGAGCAGATAACAGTGTTGATAGTTGGGAGCATAGCGGAGGTACAGCCAATCTTCTACTGCAGGCGGAGCGGAGAGGTCGGGTGAAGGTGTAGGGAGAGATGAGGGTCTGGAGGTAGCTGGGTGCAGCCTGGTCAAGGCATTGGTAGGCTAGTACAAGAGTCTTGAACTGGATGCGAGCGGTGATTGGGAGCCAGTGGAGTGAGCGGAGCAGTGGAGTAGCATGGGAGAAGTGAGGCAGAGAGAACACCAGGCAAGCAGTGGAGTTCTGGATGAGCTGGAGCAGATGGGTGGCAGACGCAGGGAGACCGGCCAGGAGGGAGTTGCAGTAGTCTAGGCAGGAGAGTACCAGGGCCTGGGCGAGGAGTTGCGTGGAGTAGTTGGTGAGGAAGGGTCGGATTCTTCGTATGTTGCTCAGGAAGAAACTGCAGATGCGTGCTAGTGTGGAGATGTGCTGGAAGTAGGAGAGGCAGGGGTCCAGGGTTACTCCAAGGTTCTTGGCTGAGGAGGAGGGAGAGAGCGTGGTAGATTCCAAGAGATAGAAAGATCAGAGGAGGGGGAAGATGAGGAGGGGAAGAAAAGGAGGTCATATTTAGAGAGGTTGAGTTTGAGGTGGTGCAAGTGCATCCAGGAGGAGATAACAGACAGACAGGTAGAGATACGGGTGGAGATGGTGGAGTCAGAGGGGGGAAGGAGAGGAATATCTGAGCATCATCAGCATAGAAATGGTATATGAAACCAAGCTTGAAGACATTCCGGACAGGATTAAAAGGGAAAAGGAATGTTATCTCCATGTTGCTTAGGTCTCTCAGAAGCAGTCAACTCACCAGATTTTCCATTTGGTGTCAAGGCATGGAGCTAGACCCCTTGTCCTGCCCGGTGGTGAGCATCCTGGATTACCTCTGGTCCCTCTCCCGGTCGGGCCTACTGTTGATGACCCTCAAAGTGCACTTGGCAGCCATCTCTACATACCAGGCGTGGGCTGGTATGCAGACAGTGATGCAGGAGATGGGAGAGGCCTTGACCACTGTCCATTGAGCCACCACCACCTTGGGACTTCTTGTTGGTGTTGGCATTGCTCATGGGCAAGCAATTTGAACCTATGCACATGTGTTATCTCGCCCACCTGTCGTGGAAGACTGCTTTCTTGGTGGCTATCACCGCCACCAGAAGGATCAGTGAGCTCCAGTCCCCCTCTTTAGTTTGTGCCCTTTATTAGCATTACTATTATTAATTTATTTTGCAGACACTTTTATCCAAGTTGACTTACAGGTGTTACAGGACAAAAAAATAATATAAGGTTAGAATGCAAAAACAATATTTAAATACAGTATATATGGAATAATAGTAATGCAATAGTGGAAGGGAACATGGTGCTTAGGTCAGACAAGTACAGGCCATAGTAGCAGTAGATCAGGGGATCACAAGTGCAGTCTAAACAGTTGAGCCTTGAGGAAACAGCAGAAGGAGATGGAGCTGTCCTGAAGTTCTGCAGTCGCTGATTCCACCACAAGGGGGCTAGAGAAGAAAAGAAGCAGGCATGATTGTCCTCCTCCCCAACCCTGCTTTTATATTTGTATGGAATTATGATAGCATGGTTATTTGAGTACTTTGACATGCTAGAAAATGGTAATGGTGCATTGAGACCTGTCAATTACTTTCATACTCGCATTGAGATCAAACGTGCATGCAAATATAGTTCTATTTTAGTAAAGTTGATACAGTTCTGCAGCCTGAAGTGGGTGTGTGTATGTGTTGAAGTGTACATGTGTATCCATGGCTACAGCACCAGTGGACCATGATGATGGATGTCTCTTGTTTCTTCTGGAAAGAGCTGCATGTTCTATGTCTTACCTGATGACGGCAGTCTGTGGTTGCTTGTGTTGTTTGGTTCCTTTGGCTGCTTGTGTGGGGGTGGGAATGGCGAGTTATGGTTGAAAACCCTAACGCCACATTTCCTTGCTTTTGTGGTGATGAGTTCAACCCTAACTGCTGCATTAACGTAGTTTTTTTTTCAATATATATATATATATGAATGGAATTTTGAGCAGTATGTCCTTTTAACATCAAATGCATTTTTGCTTCTGGGGGACAGTAATGATAAAGAGTCAAACCATAGTTTACCATATAGACTGCAGACTGAATCAATCTCTAGTAATAAATTTAATAGTAGCTTTAGAGCTTCATGGACCATATGGCGAGGACATTAGTTTCAGTCCTTTGCACCTCTGGAGACCATGGTTTGAATTGTGTCCAAGTAAACAAAATAAAGTGTTATCTGCTGCAGCTGTTGGAAAGGGATTCAAGACCTCGTAAAAGCCGATGCACTGTAAAGTGTTCAGGGTCTGCTGTTAGTACCCTGTGGTAGTAATAGTATTCTTAAAAATACTAAACTGTATTATTGTGAGCAGTCAGATGTAAGTATTGTTTGATCAAACAGAGCCCTGTCTGTTTAAAAGCAGACCATTGTGATCTAGTACACTGCAAGTGTTACAGCTTTCCGGAGAGTATAGATCTGATATACAGTAGGCAGTTAGACATTTTTTATATTGGTTTAATACATCATTCATAAGAGGCCGGTGTGCTAACCATATTCTCTATGCAAATTCTTAATGTTTAATACTTTTTCTATATTTGGAAACATCATTGTAGGAAAGGGTTAATCTGGCATCTACTGGGGGATTTGTTGGGCTTTTTTCTTTGTTGTTTTAGGGAATCATTGCTTTTTCCTGCTATGTTTTCTTTTTTTTATTGCACTAAAGCGTGCTGGTGGCGACATGTTTAATGTGTCACCTCTGACATTACAAGCTCTTTATAGTATTCAACTTCAACTGTAGTTTCTGCTCTTCAAATCAACCATTGTCAATTAAAGTCATCCACCGCAGAGGCCCAGGACTGAATGGAACAAACCCCTCATTTGAATATAAAAATCACATTCTGCCCTCTGCAGTCTTAACTATACCTGCAAGTGGATCGGAATAGCACTGATTCCTGAGCACCTGGGTACAGAGCAAGGTCATTTGTCCTGAAGGCATCTCTACCAGTCTTGATTTACCAGTGAATCTGTAACAAGATTAAAGCCTGTTTCATTAAATCTCTGCTTCTTTACAACAGTTGATCTGTGCACAACATCCTGATCATTTGAGCATTAAATGTAGAAGCAAGGTATGATGAAAGGTAAAGTTATCTAAGACATAAGCGATTACCTCTGAGAAAGACGTCAGTGCTGGGGAAGGCTTGCAGTGGTATCTTTGTTCCTAACTCATTTTCTCACTTTCCAAAACCATCCATCTCCATCACAAATGCATTTCATTAAATCAAACAATGTAGTTCTGTTTCTTTTAAATGAAACAGCTTTATTAAACTACAGCATATTGTTCGTTAACGGCCGTATGTTTGACTCTCGGGTTGATTTGATCCTTCTATCCCCTGCTGGGATAAGCCTCAGATGGGAATCCATCTGGATTGCATCAACCACCTATCCATGCTTATCCCAGGATAAAAACAAGTGCTTCATGCAAGTCAGGTTGATTCCTACTCTACACAAACTGTGCTTCATGTTGGTGTAGGTGCAGGCACTCCAAAACAAAGCCTTGGTCAAACATATGGACATTATGCAAACTTATCTTCTGAGAATATTTGAACTGTTTTGGGAGATGTTTGGTTTTAGAAATCACCTCTTTATACAGAATGCATAAACTCTAACTCTCATAAAGAGTGCATTTATAGTCTGAGAATGATGGTCTTCTGTCACAGATTTCAGTAAGAGGAAGACAGCACTTCTCCTGCACACATATTTGAAGATGATTGCAACTTTGTCTCCAGTAAAGTAGATGTGTTTAAATGCTTATCCTACTCTATTCGTGTTGGTTAAAACACAATGAAGTCCAATGGAGACTGTAAGTTACTGATGCATTACACGATGGCTGCTTTTTCATCTGAAATTCCAAGAGGGAGCAGGGTAGATATAGGAAAGCAGTGCGGTGATGGTATTTATAGAATCTGTATGTGTGATACTACACACACATAACTGTTTAACAAGATAAGGATGCTACATTTTGGTCTGTTTATCAGGCTTCCATTAGAGCTAATATAAGACACTGTGGGCCTTATGAAAGAGCGCTAAACTTTATGGTGCACGTTAATTGCATTTACTGTGCACATTAATGATTTCCATATTTACTATTGCAATTTTATTCTTTATTGCGCGAAATAGTGGGCATATGTGGCAAAGTGGTTTGCAGTGCGCAGGTGTAGTGGTGATGTGATTACGAAACAGAAGACAGACAACAAAGTTCACGGTCCAAACAATACGTTTATTTATAATCCCAGTCTAGCGACCGCAAAGAACGATCCATCAATGTGTATTGAACTGATCCAAAACAATGGGTTACAGTCCTGAAAGAATATACACAGTTCGAAAGAATAAACAGTAGAACACACACACACGATCACAAGTCCAGAGTGAGTGCTGAAGTGCTCGTGGTGAAATACAGTTTATTCGTGCACAGTTGTGAAGTGTTGTCCGGGTTTAGTGCTGGCCTTAAGCGACAGCTCCAGATCATGTTAGCCACCTAATAATACAATTAGACTTGACAAACAAACAAAACACTCACGGTTAAATCACAGTTCTCCTTTCTTGGTTCAGCTTAACCATAGCAAAAGGAACAGATCACCTCGCCACGTCCCCTTTTGTACCAGTCAGTCACACCCCCTTGGTTAGCGAGTGCAACCATTTCTCCTCCAATCCGCGGTTGCCACATCGCTTCCCCTCTTGGGCGATGACTTGGTGTACCGTAGCTCCACCCCCTTTACAGATGGCCGACGTCCACCTAACCCTTGGAATGAATTGTCCGGGGGTCCGGGGCACTCTGTTCCCTTTACACAGCGCCCTCACAGGTAGGGAAGGAGATTTATTACCACAATTCATTCTTTCTCTGTCACAGCATATTATGGTGCACACTAATTTTATTGTGCCATACTATGGTAATCAGAATGAATATGTGATGTGTATGGTAATGCATGATAATGTATTTAAATGAGGCACCCTGCTCTGAATAATGAGGTGAGCTTCATTCACACTGTATTTACTAAAGGGTGATAATTGTATTGTGCACATTAAAGTGAGCAATGATTAGTTCGTTTGGACAGCAGGCTTTAACCACTGATAGGCGGCAAGGGCCATTTAAGTTAAGATTGTTCACTTGGTGGGCCGCACCATAAATAAATATATACATTGTAATGTACGTGAAAATGTTACATACATTGTATGTAGGCCAATATACTCAAATATACTACTTTACACAAAACACATGAACTAGAAGCAGCTTTCATAGAACACTGACAAAAAAACTCCGTATCACAAATGTAATATAATGGAGGAAACAGTATTTTACTGTCAATAGAAATCTCAGACAGTAAAATAAAAATATATAATGCTGTCTCAAGATTTAACTTACATTCCAAAATCTAATGTTTTTAACAGCACTGAAAAAAAAAGATTCTGACAAGCTGTGAAAATGCGAAATAGTAAACAGTTTGAAATGTACGTTTTTATGAGTTCTGTCAGGACACAGGACTTCTTTCTTGGCACATTTGATAACAATACTCATTACGTGTTCTAATTCTGCTCTTTTCCACATAATGCCTGTACAGGTAAGTAAGCTGGGCTGAGTTGAGTGGGGGATGGAGGGGGGTGATGCTGGGACACCAGAATCACCGTCGAGCCCTCTTGAGGTGTCGTGGGCTAGTCCACGAAACACCAGAGAAGACCCCAGAGATGTACCCTACTTAGCTCAATCCAGACGGTTGTCATGCTGATGCACTGGGGAGACCGCACTGTGGTTGATCCCCGGAGCCAGCATCGCAACCGTTGTGTATGCTGATGCGCTAGGGAGGCAATAAGCTGATCCCTGGAGCCAGCATTACACTTCAGCCATCAACACCAGACAAAAGGATATCTACATCATTATATGGAAGGAAGCGAAAATGGATGGAGACACATATGGATCACATTAGTTTACTGTAAAATTACGTCTTAGTTGGTGCTTATCTTGGCGAGAGCTACTTCTGCATTTCTTTCTTTAATTTTTTCCAGCACTCTGCTACTAGCCAACCCACTCTTTTGCTTAGTCATATTATTATTATTATTATTATTATTATTATTATTATTATTATTATTATTATTATTATCATTATTATTATTATTATTATTATTATTATTAGCAGACGCCCTTACCCTGGTGCTCCCTCTGTTGTAATCCTACCAGTTAGTTTCTTCCGAGGTAATTCTGCACTTTCCATGGCTTTTTGAAGTTAAAAAAGTCCTTTCCATTCATTGAGACTCCATAGCTTCTTTAATTTCAAGTAAACTCAAAATGATTTGCTTTGTCCAGTGTATCATTGTGATGTGTATGGTATAATCTTTCATAACTGCAACCGTTGCACTGCAAATCAGACATGTTATTCAAAATTATTCAGTGAAAAAATAACCATCTGGCTAACGATTTTGGAATCTTCTGTGTTTTGCCTCCACCTTTCGCTTCCAATTACTCTCCAATTACTTTTTTGCTAACGATTTTAAATTTTACACAAATTAAAATAAATAGTTTAAATAAGCCTTCACTTCACTATCCTAATCAAAATTATGTGTGTGAGGAAACAGATCATATCATTGTGTGCTATTTGATTGGCTATTCTACTACCTCTGTGAGCTGTGATTGGCTAATCGGTATGTCACTCATACAATGCAGACAGCACATGTTGAATGCGCGTATTATATTAAAGAGGCGGGTTGTTTTAAAGAATTCCAAAACGATACAGTACATCAGTGCAATTTTATAAAGTAATGGGCGGGCTGCCAAAAATTGCCCCGCGGGCCGTATGTTTGACACCCGTGCTTTAGAGTATTAACTATTTATTTTAAACTATGTCACTCAGCTTTAACTGCAACAAAAAAGCCCTGCTAAAGCTCACAGGGAATTAAATTAAATTTCCCACAGAGGACAGGTTTACAGGACATGTGCTATTGATTGTACTCACATAGCACTGTCACCCTCATCCATACCAACAAGGAAGAAAATTGAGGCTACGGCTCATCAATCAATATTTCTCGAGTAAGTAAAACAAAAAGAAAAATATGCCATTGCACAACATGACTTTTTATTGTATATGCATTAAAGGAGAAAGGAATCTGTTTAATATTTTTTACATCATACATGTTAAAATTAAAAGGTAAGCAATGCAGTTTCACTTTACGTTGCCTCTGCCTGTCCCCTGCAGAGTGCTGTGTCTGTTGATCCCTCATTTTCAGTCAATGTAAGCCACCTCCACTTTCACAATAAGCTACTGACCAAGAGATACACCTGGACTGCTGGGGCTTTTGATATCACGGTGGTCATATATCTGACATTATCGTGTACATTGAATTATCGCTCACAATGCATGCAGTGTGCATGGTATGGTATGTAAATTAGCCAAGTACTCTGCGCTTATTTGAATGCGTTCTCTGTTAGCAAATGGGGCAGTAAATTTAGATTGATCTCACTACTTTATGTGCGTGCAAATGCAGTGCCCTTTCGTAAAAGAGGCCCTTTGGCTGATATACACTACATTACATCTAGTATTTGAGTGCAAGATAAATTTAAAAAAATATATGAATTACTATAATTTGAAGCCACGTACTCCTGCCTAAAACTGACTTGCAACAGGGAGGTGCAGCTTTTATATATCGCAATGTCTGATTCGCCAGTATGTGATCTAATGCAGATGTTTCAATTTCATGTTTCACCTAACCACTGTCAATACCAGGTACAGTGTGATCTCTTTATATGTGATTCATAAAAAATGTAAAAAAATACTGTAGATCTAAAATATAGGACTTTGGGACTGCAGATTGAAAATATAATATAAAATAAATACAGGATTTTCAAATGATTAAATGTCTAGATTTTTAATAACCCTAACCCTATCTCTAACTCTAACTCTTTTCTGATGCAACTGTGTACTTACATATGTTGTGCAAAAAGATTTACACATTACATAAATTGTAGCTATGCATTATAACATTGTAGTTATGTGTAAGTACACCTGTATTTACAATATAAATACACAGTAATTGGAGACACTTAATGTATAGTGTTACCGTCTCCTGGCCCAAAGAAACAGTTTGCTCTCCTTCACTCAAGCATGCTTGCAGTGGGAATGTGATATCAAACAGAAACATCATTTTATAAATAATGCATCTACATCAACTGAACCCCCAATAGACTACAAAGCATTGCGATACAGTGGGGAAAGCAGTAATGGCATTGCGGGCACATGCCTGTTTCTTTTAGCTAGTAATAACTTTTAGAAGAGTGGACTCATCAATATTCTATTCTGAGGTGTCTGTGTCAGTTTGTGTCTCTCCATTATTCAGCCCAGGTGCAAATGTGTTTAGAGTCTGGATGAGAGATATTGCAATGTTAATGACGTTTTCTGCAGTTTATTAAAAAAAAAACGGTTTCTTTTTTAAAAGCAATGCTGACTCGTTAGAAAATAGAACATTAAACTGGAATGAATTTCAATAGCACTGCCTTTTCAATTCACTATGTACTGTTTGTGTGGGTGGGGAAGCATATACATGCATTTACAACACAATTCTAGGATTTAGAAGATTTGACGTCACACGATAGTATAATGTTGTTGTAAATACATGAAATAATGTAATAAAAGTGTCGGTACAGTGCAGTTCATGCATCTGTATTTTGAATTGTATCACAATGTATGACAGTTGAGGTTTAAACTTTGCTTTTCATTTATAAAAAATACCAAATGAGGATAACAATTAACATTCAGTGTCTCTAATTACTGTGTACTTAGTAAATACATGTGCTAATAATTATAGTGTTATGCACAGTTACAAATACTTACACATTAAGTACATTGTGACTATGCATAACAGCATTGTAATTATGAGTAATTACACATGTATTTGCTAAGTAACTACTATGTAAATACACAGTAATTAGAGACACTTGATGTAACATATTACCCAAAATAGTTATAAAAGTTTAAATTTAAAGAAACAAAAGAGAGTGCAGTTTATTCAATTTATCTTTACGTTGACGGATCTAATGCCACCATCATTAAACTCATATAGAGACGAGGACTTTGTAAAATCCAACATCTCTAACAGTGTGTGTGAGTACATTTTAATCCGCTTTATTCTTAATAGTTCAATGATGATCTGTCAACCCAATTGAATTCAAGTCATCGGTTTCCATTTGAAATGGTATCCCCTATTTGGTACAAGTGGAGGAAACTATCTTCTTTAATAACTTGGAACTCTGTGCCATCTCTGCCCAGATGGCTGAAAGCAAGCAGGTGACCCCCTCAATATGGAACAGCTCTAGTTTTTGATGAATGCTGCCATTAGTGTTTACTGCATTTATTCAGAGTCATTTATCTAACCTGACAGTGATTTATATGGGTGGGATGCATAGGGATGCCAAAAATACTACTTAATTCAAGACATTCCACTTTATGAAAATCCATAACTTCAAAACGCTCAATCATAAACCCACTCACATAACCACTAGCTGAAAAGTTTGTCTTCTTCAAATTACTCTAGGATTACATTGTGGTATCCTTATATTGCCAATAACAAAACAAAGCTAAATGATGTTTTGTTATACTGTGTTAACATTAAAAAATGCTGACATTGTTTTTTGTTATTTGGTACTTTTTTAAAAGCCACTATAAAGATTGTTTTCATATTACAGCAACACAAATGGTTATATTAACTTTTGTAGCTTACCTATCTTCTCATTTTCTGCTGTCTGAAAGTGTCTTAAAGTGTATATGTGCTAATTTTGCCCTGGTTTTCTGAAATATCTAGATTCAGCACTGCTGGAAGGCACTTTTCTTATCAGTGTTGTCTTTTAAACTGAAGTAAATTAAACAAATTAAAAATGTAATTCATGATTTTAATCATTTTTATGTTATCTATTAACTTAATTCTGTAGTGAGGATTAGTCATTTATTGCATTGTAACATTAAGTGTGATTTGGGGGGCAGGAGCTAGGGCTCCACCCCTGCCAAAATGATCAATTAATCTCCCTATTTATTTAGTTATGTTTATTTATATTTATTTATTTATTTATTTGTCAGGGACACATACAATAATAACATAACTGTCATTTACATAACACAAGATGCATTGTATTTTCAATTTAGCCGAATGGCTACTTTCCATTGATGGTTCCTGAGCAGACATTGGTGACAACTATAAAATAATACCCCTACTACTATTCCTACTCCTAAATTATTTAATTAATGCTAGAGTTACAATCAGAAATAACCAATATAATACAGAGTACACTCCATCAATATGTCGGACACACTACAACAATTCTAAAAATGTAATATAATAATAAATCACCTATTAAAAAAATTAATGACCTATTGTACATACATAATAATCAGCAACTTACATAATAGTCCTAATGTATTATTAACCAGCGATACAGTTACTAGAAACACCCCAAATAAGTTAATGATTACACAATTGAGTGTTTAAACCACATCTTAACTTTGTTGCAAAAGATTTTAAAGTCACGTAAGACCTTCATTTCAGAAGGAAGCGAGTTCCAGAATAGAGTGCCTTTTATTGAAAACGCTGTTTGAGCAGATGTTGTTCTCCGTGTTTGCACTCTACAATTCCCACACACAGCCTCTCTTGTAAGGCTTTGAGGGTCTCATTCACTAAACGGCGGTAAATGACCAGAATTACCGCGTGGCAGGGGGAAGCCACACTGTGCGCTCGAAAGAAAAGGTAGGTACAGGATTTTTTTTCATTAAAAGAACTTCGTAATATTTCATTGACCAGCCGTTGTATCGGTATGTTTGCTGCACTAAGGCTTCCACTAATTAAATGTGTTGACATTACGTGTTGCTCCACTTTCTCTGCTCTTTTTAAACAATCCTGTGATTGTGTCCAGCTTGTTCGGTAATTGTCATCTGCAAATCCACACCTGGACACATGTCTGGAAGGTCATTAATATATACACTAAATAGTAAGGTTCCCAGCACAGACCCCTGTGGGATTCCAGTAACACATTTTCAAACATGAGATTTAACATTATTAATTGAGACACACTGGGTCCTATCCTTTAAATAGGATTTAAACCACTGAAATGCAGTTTCAGAAAAGTTAAATGTGTGCAATTTCGAAAGAAGAACTTGATGGTTAACTGTGTCAAATGCCTTCTTAAGGTCCAAAAATACTGCCCCAACTACACCTCCTTTATCCAAGTTTGCTTTTACCTTTTCTATTCAAAAAAATTGTGGATTCAGTAGAGTACTAAGGTCTAAATCTGAACTGTAGCAGATACAAAAAATTGCCAGACTCCAAATGATCTATCAATTATCCAGCTATTACTTTTTACAAGACTTTAGATAATGCTGGAAGAATACTGACTGGTCTGTAATTAATCACCTATAGAGAGTCCCCTGACTTATGCATTGGAATGTATTGGAATTATTACAGCAGGTTTCTAATCTTCAGTGCACCCTATTCTCTGTCTTGCACCCTCCTCCACTACTCTGCCCCACCTCTGCATCAGTCTCTCTCTGATCACTTCACAAGCCTGTGAAAGGAAGGTTCCCAAGTGACAGAGGGGATCCTCAGGCCAAAGCTATCCTAACACTCTCGTTCTCCCATTCTCTATCACTCTAGGGTCCCCTTGGATCCCAGCCTTGGAGGCTGATTGGTTCGGTCTCACCTCGGTGAGGGTGGCTCTCCGTCTCTGGAGACCCCTTGTTTGCTGTTTATTTCTTTCTCTCTTTAAGTGTTCCTGTCCCTCTGTGTGGCTCAGCCTCAGAAGCCTGGCTGCGCTGACCTCCCTAAGCAAGGCGATCTTTGTAAGCCGGGAAGACTTCTAGTCTTCTCTTTGATCTATCCCCTACCCCTCTCTTCACTACCCCTCTCTTCACTTTACCTCCATGAGGGTGGCTCTCCGCAAGCCAAGGGGAAATACTGTCCTTTTTCTAAAGTCACAAGCACATAATCCTATTTCAATTCCCAGTTGTTATTACATCCCAGCTGTTACTCCACGCAGCCCTTGCTCCTGTTCCGTGAATTATACAATTAATAAATTAATCAAGAGTTACAGTACTATATGATGTGTACAATACATTATTACCCTTCTCAAAACATATTTTTATGTTCTTAATTAAACTGGAACCAATTGTGATGTAACATCTTTAATGAATAATTAGCGTTGTGTGGTACTAGTACTTTTTGCACACACACAAACACACACAGTCTGAAGCTCTAGCTGTTAATCCTTAATAATTAAAGGGGGGCAGGGGCTATGTATTTTTCTCATTTAATTTAAATAAAGAAGTTAAACTACTTAACAGTGTAACACCAACTTCCACTACCCAACATTTGTGAGGCAGCTGCACTAAGAACACCACAGGGCACATGGAAACAAAATGGACATGTCAGGAAGAAATTAAGTAAACCACAAGAGTGTGGGGTTTGGTAACCCCCAATCCCTCTAATAACAGTGCAGGAATCAATACTTACAGTGAAATCCACATGACATACTAGTCCCATTGAGGCTCACATAGCCAGCTGCACAACGGATGGAAGTATTCTAAACCACTCTACTCCATTGCTCAGCTGTATATAATTGATTTTTTAATTACACTCAGACATTATCTGTATTAAAAGCCATTAACAGTTTATCAAGTGTTCAATGAGGTTACGGGTCACTGCACATAGACCTTCCTTACGGCAGCAATAGAATGAGGTAACACATGGCACCTTTAAGAATCCATTTTGTGGCCATGAAAAGCAAGACTACTTCGTTGACAGCTGAAGCAACTACCGTAACAAAAATAAAGTGCTCTGTCATTGGCTACATTTACAACAAACATAGAGATAGCACGCTATGATTGTTGAGCTATTATTCCCTTGATTTTTATTTTGACAAGGGTTTACAACAAGCTTGTAAGTACCACACCAATGGGTGTCATTGTATGGTAATTAAGAGGGGCTATACTGATATTTCATACAGTATGCAGCATAAGAACATACCAATAATTAACCGCGCATTGCATTAAACAAAGATGTTTTCAGCGACTTTATAAGATTTTAGAATGATATACAGATATACAGAAACATTCTGATTGTACTTCCTAATCGTGGCCATGCAGGTTCACAACAGATGTAACTGAAGCGTTCTACTGGTCAGCTCTGTTTGTTTCATATCTCCCAGGATAGTTACATGCAATTATTTGTTAAATGTTTCTATTAAGATTCCCTCATGGCACAAAAAAGTTTCCTTAATGTGCTATGCTGAAGTTGTGCCATCATGCTACCATGACTACTAAATAAATTAAGTTTATTTATTTTTTTTAACTACGTGCAGTCAATTCTATTAAGACAAACTCAGATTAAAATTTCCTGATACTACGGATCTGGAGCCGGACAAATTTACAGTACTTCTTATAATAAGAATTCATTTAACACAAAGCTCCTGTTTTCGCTAATTATTGTGGAGCCCCACCAGGGACGACTGATCCTATGATGCATTTCGAGTTGCCACAGTGCTCCTGCCTCAATGCCAGTCGCATGAAGTGACCAGCGCAATAACGTGTCCTATCCTTGCAGACAAATTTCCGATTTGCTCAATACCCTGATGCTTTTCATTGTTCTTTAAGTGAAATTTGTTTTCAGTGTTACTGTGACTTCAATAAAAAATGACAGTATGCATTTATCTTAGACTCTTGATAATAAGAATTACTGATAAAACACATTTTTTGCCAGTCCCTTGAAATTCATATTGTTGAGAGTTGACTGTATATGCATTTCTTAACACAAGATTTGCAATGGGATTACAGGAGATAAGAAAGTGCATTTCTGTTTCAGTACAGATGACTATTTTACAATTTGTCCATTGAATTTGGTGCATTTTGACACATGGAATGTTATTAAAACCAAAGTGCCACTGGCCTACCCCCTCCAGGTGTTCCACACTTGGAACGTGCATTTCCAAAATCTAGAAAAGTATAGTACGATGACGGTATGATAACATCACAAATCTAGAAAAGGAATGTTGCATTCTGGGTGTCAAAACTCGTTTTAAATGTAGCCGTTGTGTGCATGATTGAACAGTTTGATTCACTTCCACTGGTATGATAGCAGGATCAATCCTAACTTAAACACATTAACGTAACTAATATCAGGATTTTTTTTCCAGTTTAGGGGTCTGTTGCCATGGTAACGTATCATATTTAAGCGATAGAGCCTGTCGGTGCGGGCTCTACTGTGTGGTAGATGATCGCGACTGGAGTGTGTACTGAAATCCAGTGTGTACTGAAAAATAAAATAAAAATGAGCGTTTAAAAGATAAATGAAAAAGGACAATAACACCAGCAACAATAATACTAATAACAACAATAATAATTAATACATACATATATAAAATAATAAAAAAAAAACATCTCTCTGTCAACAACATACAAGTGAGCAAAACAGTTTGTTCCAGCCCTTGAATAGATTAAAAAAAAAAACAGCTCTCTGTTGCCAAGGATGTAGAAGTAAATTATCAACATTTCAGCATTATAAAACAAAGGAACTCACTTGCAAATAATTACGTTTTAAATTAGTATAACATCACTTAACCCTTCCCAAATTAAATAAAAGGTAAACCATGGTAGGAATATATGAATAAGAACGGCAAGTTCAATTTAAGAATATATACAGATGTGTATACTTCAACCCCACCCAGCATTTTAATGCTGCACATCTTCCCTGTGTTATGCCCCTAATCTAATATAAATGGAATAGCCGGTATGTGAATAACCTAAGTGAGAAGATGAAAACATAACAATAATAGCCATAACAATAATCCTCAGCGGGCACCACAGATATACAAGACAAAACGCATTTGGTAGATTCGGCTCAATCTAAAATGATAAAGCACCCTTCTGAAATGTTATGTATACTAACAAAGGGAGGAGGAGGTCGAGGGAGAACAAAGAAATATATATGTATACACACACACACACACACACACACAGATACATTCCTCAAGACATGCTTTCAATCAGTGGTGCTAATAAAATGAGTTAAACCAAATTGAAATTAACCTGCTATTATGGAAAAGCTTCTACCGACTCTCGTTCTCGTATCAAAACATCACTTCTCAGAGTCATGCCCAGCCCCAGATGGAGCGTATGAAAAACAGAATCTGTGTAATATACAATGTCATTCCCAAACTTAGCCAGTAACAGAAACTGGACCCTTTTTCTTTTTTTTCTTAAATGCCACCTATGAGCCTAACTTTGCCATTGCAACGTTATGTAAAAAGTAAAATACAAAATAAGTAAATAGATACAAATAAAAATAAAAGACAGGCTTATTTTCCTTCCATTAAAAAGAAAATACAATAAGTTACTTGAGTCATCTTTGGCATTAAATTCAGAGATTGGGTCCAACATAAGCAGTTCATGTATTGTCGTTAAATAAAGAAGAATCTTAAGTCATTGTTCCAGGAATACCGAGTGAGGGAAAAAAAAGTGTTGGAAATAAGTGTCGGACTGTTTAGAAACTTAACATGTAAAGAACAGGGCCAAGCATTGTCTAACATGTTGTCAGAAGAGGAAAAAGACAAACTCACTCATCAGGAACAGAGCGAGGAGTTGTTGGTGAATCAAAGACGTGTCAAATCCAAACAAAACACAACGATACTTTCATGCTGAAAAGATCTGAGGGTTTTCTTCTCTCTAGAGTGATTCAGTTGCCTGGACAGATCTGAAGGACCGAGGGCTCCCCTCCAGCTCCACCCGTGGCACAGCAGGATGACACAAACTGTAAGTAATCCCGGCTCACTGTAGTCGTTTCTTCAAGGGAGTAAATGCCATTCGTTTCTTGTGCAGCATCGAGGTCATGTCGGGGAAAATCATAATCTTCGAATTACCATACCATAGATCTCCTTTCTTTCAAGCAGCTGCAAGAATGCTGACTTTGTCATTAAAGTGAAGCAATTTAATAACAAGAGCACAGGGCTTCTCACATTCTGCAGGCCTCCGCTGCAGCGTGCGGTGTGCTTGCTCCATTTCTATGGGATCGCCTTCGGGAAGGCCAAGAATTTTAGGGAGCCATTCTTGTAGGAAAGCAATGCCATTCCCACCCTCGACTCCCTCGGGGAATCACACAAGTCTTAGATTTTTACGCCTGGTACGGTTCTCAAAGTCATCCATTTTGTCTTGAAGTTCCAAAATAGCTATGTCCCTGCTCTTGTTACATTTGGCTATTTCCTGGCGCAGGTCCAATATTGCTGCCTTGTGGTCCACATGTCTTGACTCCAGCTCTGATACTCTCTTATTCATAGATTGTAGTTAATGAATTACCCTTTCAATTGAGCTAAAAATTTTATGAAGACGGGTGTCGATGGTATCTTATATTTTGGAGACGCCTTTATCCATTTCAGAAATGAATCACAAAGGGGGTGAAGGCGAGTCTGTCAGTGCATACGCGGCTGAGTAAGTTGTCTCTCCTGGGAGGACCGCATATATTCAAGTTAGGTTGTTTGCATGAACTTTGAACCTGGGAGGGGGGGGATCTTGAAAATGTGAAACTGTCATTTGCAAAGAAGAGTTTGAAAAGCTTTCATAAAAAGAATGTTTCTTGTGTTTCAGTGTCCCCTAGACCAAAACCCATAACATCCTGCAAACAGATTGCCATTCAGATACCGTTTACTGTCCAGATTGTCTTCACACATTTCTCTGTACCACATGGTTATGTTACAGTTTTGCAAATCGCTGCATCTTCTTGGAATATCTTCATGGTAAACTGTAGCTGTTAACCCTTAACGTGATAATTTCAACTATTCCTTGCAATTTCTAAGGGCATAAGGTCATTTAAAAATCAGCTTCTGAAGCCAGCCACCTCCTTGTACAGTACATGGATGTGGAGATCTTAGGGCAGTGATTACAAGTGGGATTGTGTAAGGATTGTGTCCTACTGAGTGTCGAGTTCCGATGTGATCTGCAAACATAATGTGTTGAGATCCGATGTGATCTGCAAACATAACTATGTCATGCCTTTGTGACGAGTTGTATACAAAACCTTGCAGTTCCTGTCATGTCTTACTCGTGCTAGCTGGTTATGTAGTAACATTGTAAAAGCATACACGCAGGCCGCCACAATGCTAAGGTGTAGGTGTAAAGTGTAACTTTGCACCTGCCAAAGAAATGATCATTGCAGCTTGTGGAACGTGGTCTGGAAGCAACACATGAAAGAACCTGTGACAAAAACAATATAGTTTTACCAAGTGACTTCCACACTATTCTTTCAGAAAACCCCTCTATACATCTTACTTCAGTCTAGACTCCATTCCAATTTGTATTTTTCTGATTCCATGTATATTACTTAACTTGGAATGAATTAAATTATTGCCTGGAAGGTGAGACATGCCCTTATAATCACATATTTCATTCTGATGAATAGGGAATGTGAGACTTTTATTAAAAAAAAAATCCAATTAGTAATCCACAATCAGTACTGAACAACTTTCTGAAACATACACCATCTGCTTTTGTTTTAATTTTTCTTTAGAGGGATTGGCATGTCTTTCTTTTTAAAGAGACAGGTGGTTACTTTAGGTCCCAAAGTTGCATCCTTTATCTTAGAAACATCTGCCACATGTTCAAGTCTTAATTGAGTTCATTTTATTAGAGGTCATAATGCAAGATTGGAGACTTGTTAGACTGTATAAAATAATCCAAGAAGACATAACCATCCTCAAGAAAATATAGGTATGAAACGCCAACCTCAAGAATGCACAAACGCTCATGTTATCTCCGAGGAACAACTTGTGGGGGGGGGGGGGACAATGCATATAAGCAGTGGAACACATCTTTACCAGAAACGTATATATAGCTTATTAAGTGTTGTCTGTGTGTATACCTGTACCATTACTATTAAGGCATACACACTGCACCTGATCTCAAATAAAATAACAAGGAAAATGAAAAACAAAAACACCCCCAAGAAAAAGTCTTACTTGGAAAGGATTACATTACTTTAGATCAACTAAAACATGGAAAGGAAAATGGAATTTAAAAACACTGCGACATAAAAAACAGCACAGCAACCCTAAATACATCTTACCTTTGTTGTAATAAAAAGTGATATACTATTGATTTTCTTTTCAGCTGAATGTAGAACGAAACAGTGTGACCAAAACCAGCATAAAAAAGTGTTTACAAGACACAGAAAATAGTATCAGAGACATAACGTCTCACAACCAAAACAGCTAACAATTAAACACAAGACACCACAAGAAAACAATACCCTTTATTTAAAAGAAAGAAACCTTGAAAATATCTTACCTTTGTTAAGATATATGTCTGATGAAAAACAGTGCTTGGTAAAATGAAATGTGTTTCCCTTTAAGCAGTGCACAACTCGTGGAAAAAAAACGAAGCCTCCTAAAATGCTACAGCTGTTCCACAAAACAGAAAAGCTTGTGTGTGCAAAGAAAGAGCTAAATTAGTTTTTAAACGCACTTAACTTCGAAAGTGGCATCTGTGTGCAACACAGTACTACAAGTACAGTACCATTAAATTAGACACCTGATCTCAAATAAAAATGTAATACAGAAAACAATAACAATTCCCTCTAATGCAACTATAGTATTTTAGTTTAACTAAAAGAAGAAAATAAGGTTAAAAACAGTACAACAAAAATCTTTTTTTAACATTACAAGAAATCTCATCCAGTTCAAGACTCTTGTACTAGCCTACAGATGCCTTGACCAGACTGCACCCAGCTACCTCCAGACCCTCATCTCTCCCTACACCCCCACTTGACCTCTCCACTCCGTCTGCAGTAGAAGACTAGCTCTACATCCGCTACGCTCCCCTGCCTCCAGAGCCCGCTCCTTCTCCACCCTTGCTCTGCAGTGGTGGAATGACCTTCCTACAGATGTCAGGACTGCCCAGTCCCTGACCACATTCCGGCGCCTCCTTAAGACTCACCTCTTCAAACAGCACCTGTAGAACTCCTCTGTTTGTATCCTGGGACACTATCACCCTTCATGTAAATGTGCTTTATTTTGCTCTTATCTGCCCCCTATTTTACTGCATTTAATCCTGTACTTCAGAATACTGTAATATGCCAAGTGTTTAACCTGTAGTACTTTGTATTTAATCACATCCTGATGTAACTATCACTATTTAATCATATCCTGATGTAACTATCACTATTATCTGCTGTATTATTGAATTGTGGTTTGTCACACTTGTACTTTGCTTGAACAAAAGTTACTGTATTTCTTGCTCTTATTTTGTTACTTGTATTGTAACACTTGAAATGTATTTGCTTACGATTGTAAGTCGCCCTGGATAAGGGCGTCTGCTAAGAAATAAATAATAATAATAATAATAATAATATAGAAAAACCTTGTCTTCTTCAAGGTTATATACAAATGCTTTTAGACACTGTGAAAGGGTAGCATGGTAGCCAAGGCAGGAAGGAGACTCTGAAACAGGAAGGTTTAAAGCACAAACACACTTTTATTAAGCACAAGAAAAAGAACACAAAGAAACAAGGCACAGGACCAAAATAAAAGACTTTCACAAACAAAATCAAACTACTAATACTACTGTCAGGCTGGGCATTCGCTTTCACTGAACCACACAGTTTACACAAACTCACCCTTAACTCCTCCAAACAAAGAGATGTTCTCTCCCTTTATATACAGGTGGACGTTCCCCAATTAGCACTCAGTTACCTAATTAGGGAATGGACACACCTGTGATTGGTCACAGGGATAGATTTGTGGCCCTGCCACAACACACACACACACAACAAATGATGAAATATAACACAAATGCTGTTTCTTTCTTTGAAAAATGAAAATACACACATACAAACTGAAGGACCAGGCTTGAAAAATAACCTTACACACTATCAATAACAAAAAAAAGTATATTTTAATATATTATATTCTTTTAGAAAAGCTTTTAGGATAGCTCCTTTTCAAAGAAAAATTTATATCTCTCTGAAAAGAGTTTGATTCTGAGCCAACCATTCCATCTGCCTGACCTCCTCACCCATGTAGCACAGAATGACGCGTAGCTCCACTGTGTCACAGTGGACCCTTCTCCTTCCCCCTGGAATAGCTCTCTATTGGAGCCAGGAGCTGATTCAATGCATTACTGTGACAGAGACAGAATGATTCTTGGTGATAAATCTCCCTCCCGACCTGTGAGGGCGCTGTGTAAAGGGAACAGAGTGCCCTGGACTGGATGGCCAGACAATTAATTCCTAGGGTTAGGCAGAAGTCGGTCATCTAGAAAGGGGGCGGAGCTATGATACACTAAATTATTGACCTGGAAGGGAAACAACACGGCAGCCGCGGATTGGAGGAGCGGTAGTACTAGTTAACACTAGAAGCCCCGCGGCAGTCATTTTGGCTGTTTTTGGTTTTAAAATGTAATTTTCTCCAGTCGTGTAACACATATGGGGCTGTGCGTTCATGTACCTTTCTGTCGGTATGTATTAAATATTCTCACAAAGCATGAAACGCGGGAGTGCAGAAATAAAGGAGATATATTACATTATACCTAAAAGCCTCGGGAGCAGTCACATTGACAGCCACACAGAAAATAATTGTATTGTGATTATACAGAACAGTACTCTACTTTATTATTTTTATTTACCAGTCCGCAATGTGTTTAGCTGTAATTAGATTAGTCCATACTCTTTGCCTGAGTGAATGACTGACAGTCTATTGTTTTTCAATCAGCCTTTTCAAAGGCTGGCGCCTGCTTGCCCGCTGTGGTGTTTTGGTCAGTCAATTAGTATCGGGATTAGTGAAAATAAATATCAGAGACCGTGGAGTTTTACAACACAACAAAATATGGAGTTGAGCATGGAAGTATTCCGTGAAAGCTAACTCCCGACGGTGGCCTTTTCAAGTGTTTTACAATGTATTGGACCTAGCAGCCATCAAATCCTGGGTACTTTACAAAGAATGCACGGAGAAGAATTTACCAAGGAAATAATATATTGTACAGTTAGCACAGGAACTTCGCAAGAAGCATTTGGAACAGAGGGAGACTGCCATGCGTTTACCCACAGCTGAAGCTGGCAACCCTGCTGAGAGCCGCAAGAGACACCAATGCCAGGTTGGCAAGTGCAATAAAAATAAAACTTCGGGCAGCTGTGCAGAAAGGCGTCATGGAGAAGACTCAAGGTAAAGGAATACCATTTTGTCAAAAAAAAAGAAAAATTAGACTTTTTTTATAACTTCTTGTGCTGTGCGCTGTAAAATGTTTTCTTCTAAAGTTTATTTATCTATGTTGTTCAGTTGCTTTTGTGCATCTGATAATAAATGACTGCAGTTGAAAAGTTAAAAATGTATTGCTGTCGTTTCAGTTGTATAAATATCTATGTGTAAACCGATGTCTGTTCAGATGCTTATTTATTTACATGTTCTTGTTTTGATTTGTAAAATTAATGTTCATATGTATGTAATATGCTTCAGTTGTTCAGATGTTTATGTAACATACTCAAAAAAAAAAAAAAACTTATTACATCTGACTGTTTCTCCGTTCGTTATACTATTTACAGTGTTTTGAATACAGCCATCAGAAAGACTGCTGCGGGGCTTCTAAGTATGAGTATATCTCCGGTCCTTCTAGTGTTAACCAAGGGGTCATGATTGACGGTACAAAAGGGGGTGTAGTGAAGTGATCTGTTCCTTTGTATGGTTATGCTGAACCAGAATGAAAACCTGTGTTGTTATCGTGAGTGTTTTGTTTGTTTTTGTCGTGTCTAAAATTACTGTTTGTTATTATTAGATGGCTGAACATGATCCGGAGCTGTTGCCAAGGGCCAGCACTTATCCAGACTACACTGCACTATTGTTTATGATAAACTGTATTTGCACAGCGAGCACTAAATCACTCACTGTGGACTTGTGTTTGTGTTTTGTGTTACGTGTGGGTGTTAAGGATCGGGACTGTTATTATTTCGGGACCAACCCGTGGATTACAACGAAGCAATACACACCACTGTATTGCCTGTTATCATTGTTATTACTTATTGTCGTTTGTCATCAGACTTTTGGATTGTACAAATAAACCACCATTGCACCTGGATTATCATTGTCTGTCTGTTTATTGATCACCACAGCATTCCTGCACCTGCACACTGTTAACCACTTTGCCACAATTACATACTCGGAATGGCCATACTTATTATGAATATGTGTTTGTACTTGTTAGTCGGCACACCCCTAGTATGAACAAAGAAAGATTATCAAGGAATTAACTTGAGGAATGTTTATTCCAGTTGCCCCTATTGTGAGAGACTGTTCACAAAATGAGTTGCAACAATTGCTTCAGTCTACCACTGCAGTTTCTGCCTAGAAATCTTTAAGTAAAAGTCCATCGACCCTGCCAATAATCTGAATGGGTAGAATGGGCAGAGGTGACAGTGTATGATGTTTCGTATGATGTATTCATGATGAGGACTTGTAGTGCAGATGTTTCAAATTGTGCAGGTGCTTAAATCAGGTCTTTTAGAATGAGAGGATGTTTTAAAATCACGTTTGACTCATTTGAAACATGTTGCCTAAAAATATACTATTTTAAAATGAATGAAGAAATAGTACAACATTTGCAAGATTAGACATTGTTGATTACTACAATTGAACCAATAGCTGGGCCCCACACGCTACTGTGAATTAGGCTCATGATCCCTGATTATAACGATGGGAATGAGTGAGATTTCAGGTTCAAAAAGTGTTTCTCAAGTGTATTATAACTATAACCCCTGCTTTTCAACCTCATGGCATTCATCCTGCTGTGTAATATCCAATGTGGCTATTTGTGATCACCCAATGGAGTACCTGTCCAGTACATTAAACAGAACACAAAACTGTATGACCCACCACGCGCAGTGCTGCACGCACCCAGGACTGGTGACCGTGTCAGTATTATTGTGAGGTGGATATTTGTGTTCATTGTTTGGGACTGTAACCCATTGTTATTTATGCTGTGCAATACACATTGTTGCCGGGGTCTTATTATTTGGTCACCAGACCTGGATACAATAAAATTCCTTTCCAACTGGATTGTAACTCTCTTTGTCTACTTTATCACGCACTGCATCACTCCTGCACCATACCCACTTAACTGCTTTGCCACAGCTGTATATTAAAACGCATGAAGAAGACTATGGTACAGTCAGACAAAACAACCTGTGTGACACTGTTGACCACACATCAAATTTAAATTGAGTTTAATTAGTGATCTAATCAATTTCCTACCTTATGTACACTAATTGAGCCTCCCTAATCTTCCATAGTCTTAGCTAGTTCACTCCAGGATAATTTCCTCGCTCTCTTTTTATAACCTTTATCTCCATTCAAGAGGAGCAGAGGAACAGAAACAGAGTTACCTTGTTTTCTATTCTGAGTATATGTCAGCTCAGTTTCAGAGGGATCAGAAATCCACATTTCCTATGTCAACGGAGGATCATTATTACTGACAGAGTCAGAGAGAATGAATGACACTGTCCTCTATTCTATTATTAAATCTGAGGCCACATATAGTCTATGCACCATGCTCACAAGTGCGTTCATTTATTTTCCAGGGTTTTTGCCTTTAACGTCTGGTATATTTAAAAAGGACTGGTTGCAGCCCTTACTACTGAATATTCCACCCAGCTTGCTAGTGAACCGTATTCTTTTTGCATTCCCTATACAGACTGCTGCCCAGGGATGGGATTGAGGCTCACACTGCATTCTTGGTTTTAAACAACACATTACAAGTTTGCTGCTTACACACTGTGGCTAATCAAGCTCATATTAAAACATGGACTGGGTGAAATTGCTATGTGATAGGCATCTTATGTTCATGGCTTACTGTGCTCGTCATAGTGTTCCAATGCCTGTTTTAATATTGTATCCACATAGATGATTTGATCAACTTAAACCTGCTGGGATAAGCTTCAGCTGGATTTGTTACTGACATTTTACAGCACTGGGGGAACCCACCTGGATTGCATCAAGCACTTTTCTATGGGTAATTCTTGTGATAACCACAGATTCTCTCTAAAAATGCAGCTGTGGTTTATCCAATCGCCCCTCAGACACTGCTAAGAAATGTATTTTACTTCTTAACGTACTTGAGCCTGATGCAACACATCATCACGTGTTTAAAAAAACACACTTCAGTTTAAAATCCATTTATAGGCATCTCCACACGTTACAGTATGTATTACAAATGTACAGATTATTTAAAAGCATTAGCAGTTCATCACATTATCATTATCGTATGGCTTCATCCCTGTCACATATGACGTTGTACTTTGTATTTTTATTTTTCCCTGTAAAGCGCTTTGGGATGGCATTGCCATGAAAGATATGAAATTACATTGATTGATTGACTGATTGATTGATTGATTGATTGAAATATTGTAACCTGGCCAAAACAATAGAAAATACATTCCAACAATGTAGAATTGTTGCACTATATAGATCATTTTATTAAGTTAGAATTAATCAAATGTAGAATATTTAGGTTGCTATTTGATGTGTTACTTTATTCTGAATACAGTAAATGATGGTACTGTGTTGTGTACTGCGCAGCTAATGTGATACGTGTCTCTAACTGGAAGACTGCTGCACACTGTGACATTGCTGCTAACTGCTTGAGTAAGGTTGTATTTCAGATGATCTTCAGATTGGGTTCAGGTTAAGGGAATTTTCTTACAAAAATGTAAATTAACCCCAAACCAATCTAGATGGGGCCGTATTTTGGGTTGGGGTCCTAACATTATAAAAACAAATGGCTACACATTTATGTGCCTGCAACTGCTGGCTAACACTGCTAACACACACTTTGATAATAAGAGTATATCTACTTCACAGTATCTTTTTACAGACCTATCTTTGTCTTGTGTAAGGTCATAGAAAACTCTTGTTATTAACCCTATCCTTAAAAAAGAAAAACGCACAGACAAGTAAAATATCATGTTCTAACACCACTCTAACAGACTGTCTAATGACAGAAATGTCCACATTTACAGTCTCCCCTTTGTTTACTGTGAAATACGATGCTTAATTCAATATGTTTTTAGCTAAGTAATAAATGTAACATTCATTTGTGTTTTGGTGAGTAAATAGCACTTATCATTTTTCTCCACTAGAGTTCACTGTTCTAGTGTTGTAATCATAAGTAGTTATTAGTGACATAAGACTAACATGATTGGATAGCTAACTGGAGGCAGAACTTCCCGTTTGAGAAAGGGAAGATAAATCAATTCTGTTCTAGGCTGTATCCTGGCACTCACTTGTCATCCAGAGCCTCGGTCTAGATAAATGTACACCTCCTTCATAACATCTTGTGTAGGACTCTATTCTACTACACAGGAGGGATATGGAAGAGTGAGAACACAGCAGAAGCCAGATAGAAAAGTTTATCATTTCAATTTAAAAATACTTTTACATCAAACATTTTTGTATTGGACTTTATGCAGGGCAGAATTATTTTTAGATAATCCATTTTTGATTATTTTTCCTAGGAATACATGTTTAAAGTGTATCATGAATGAAATATGAATTCAATTTGAAATAAACAATGTAGTATGCAATGTGCAATTAGATTGCTATGAATGCAACTTTAAAGTGTCTCTGTTTTACATTTGTTAACTAACTTATTTCAGAGTTGTTGTCAGTTTATATAAAGTGTCCGTCATAAATTCACCATTAATTCAACTTAAGTTAGCTCCGGGGTTCTAGTGCTTTCTGAATAGGTCTACTTTATAATACATTTTAGGGACTTAAGGCTATTGTTGCATACTTACAGTAATAAAGTATTTCACTCATAGAGAGCACATCAATACTATTATTTGTTCATGGCTCTAGCATTAAGCAAACAGATCATACCTCCTCTCATGAATGGGACATGGTTTGGGAATACTCTGCTAAGGAAATAATTACAAAATCATCAAGCAGATGATGTATGCTAAGCTTATAAATGACTGTACTGGCTGCCTGTATAAGCCTTCTTTTTCAGAACAGAATGACAGGCTTGGTTATAGGAGGGAAGGCTCTATTATTTATCCATTTGGATTAGCTATCAGAAAATCTAAAAAGCAAAAAAGGGCCAATATCCTGAAACACCCACCATTTAAATATCCCATTAAGAGATACAAAAGTCTAAGAAATTGGTAACACAAGCACAGTTTAAAAAGCTCATTACAGTAATTCATTAAAGCGCATATGCTCTAATCCCTTTCTCAGGTGGTGCTTAGATTACTATCTGTGTGCCCCATACTGGAACCGCATTGATGCCAATTGTATTCTCAGCCAGGGAGATAATGTGTCTTTCTCATCAATGCATAAAAATGATACCTCTCAATTCCCTGGTCTTCTGAGATAACCACAGTCATTATTACAGTAATGGCTTAATGTGGACATGAAGCATTACACTCGTCATTGGAAAGCCTCTGGTGCTGCAACCTGTTCCACTTTTCAGCCGAGCAGATGCTCCAGCAGCCCTTTGCAGAGCCTTAGCTCCATGAAGCCAAGCCAGTGACGGCTCATACCATCATTTAAATAGAAGGGGAGCAGAAACCAATAGCAGTGTGCAGTGGGACAGGCACCTCACAGGAGCTTAAAACAAACAGGCTGGTAGTAAGCAAGCCTGTTTACAATGCGAGGCGTGCATGTCAGGATACAGCTCTACAGTTTGTTTGCACAGATGAACATTCATTCCTGAAGACTGCCGCGGCCTTGCCACAGGCTTGTCTCACCTGCTGCATGTGTCTGTGTTGGCGCTTACAATACATTCACAGATGGTCTGGTCTGGTCACTCTCAGAGGCAGATGGACGATGGCAACAGTTAACAAACTTTGGCATTTAACTAAACTTTGGTCTTGTGCCAAAGTTAGGATCATATGCCCTTCCTATAAGCGGATAACCATCTGTGACTTTGCTTTTGCATTACAGGCTAAGTGGCTTGAAAAGGTTTCCATCTTGCACTTCAGACAACACAGGTGCAGAGAGAGGATATTAGTCTAGAAATTATCTGCAGTATTATCTCTTAAAGGAGTGCTAACCATGACCCTTATCTTCATTAACATTATTACTTTTATTGTGCTGAGAGTATTTGTTTATCCACTTGTATTTTTTACATTAATTCAGGACATGTATTAATGGTATCTTTGCTGCATGACAATTGGAATGAGTTGGTATTACAACACATGAATTGATTAGGAACCAGGAAGCAGCGGCAACTTTTCATTATTATTATTATTATTATTTATTTCTTAGCAGACGCCCTTATCCAGGGCGACTTACAATTGTTACAAGATATCACATTATACATTATTTCACATTATACAGATATCACATTATTTTTACATACAATTACCCATTATACAGTTGGGTTTTTACTGGAGCAATCTAGGTAAAGTACCTTGCTCAAGGGTACAACAGCAGTGTCCCCCACTGGGGATTGAACCCACAACCCTCCGGTCAAGAGTCCAGAGCCCTAACCACTACTCCACACTGCT
Organism: Acipenser ruthenus; assembly: GCF_902713425.1. Lineage (NCBI taxonomy): Eukaryota > Metazoa > Chordata > Actinopteri > Acipenseriformes > Acipenseridae > Acipenser > Acipenser ruthenus. Next base: position 1,622,294 of record NC_081219.1, read on the forward strand.
GCCCTTCATCTACAGTGTTGTGAAATATCTGCATATTCGAAATTGAATTATAAAACACAATGATGTTAACAGATGAAAAGGGGATCACTGATAATATTGCTGGTGCTAAAGTAAGAACATGGATTGCAAACCCTTGATTGCCTTTAACATTGCACACACACGACTGACAGTATGATCAATAGATGGTGCTGCCTGTCTTTCTGTACATTTCAGAGATTGCTTTACCTATCCAGCATTAAGGAAATGCATGCAGTCCTTTTCAATCATAAGTACAGTACAACTGAAACCCCCAAAATAAACCTCATGAAAGACTGTGTTCAAGAGCCATCAATATATAATTAAGAGTTAATTACCCCGAATAATTGGCCGTGTCTAATAAAAAAACCTTTTACCTAAGCTCAGTTAAACATGATTTGTGAACTTCAGATTCAGTGATTTCAAACTCATTGCTTCCAACCATATCTGCTGGATTTTTACACAAAGATAATATTGATTTAGGAAACTACCTTTTCGTGAATCCGTTTTGGCGACTTTAGGTCAATATTTCAATCACAACTGGGTAGGAGACCATATAGCTTTAGGTTCACTGGGACAGCCTGGGACAGTTCAGGTTTTTTGTCTCGAATTCCCCCAATGAACACCTGTTCCCTTTACTGTGGAAGAGCCCATCCTCTTCATGGGACTTTCAGGATCATTCAGATTGTTGTTCTAATTATGGTCCTGCTTCAACCTTCAAGGGGTGACAGCAATTCACTCTTTACCCTAATGAATGAGTCTTCTTACTCTTTCACTGGAGAATAAATAGAGAAGAGATGTTGCATTGAGAACACTGTGCAGCTCATTATCCATGTCTCTATTTGGCAGGTGTGGATTTATTGATCTGCATTCACTTTGCACAATGAAACACCTGTGAAAGTCGAGCTGGCTGAAGCATGATTTAAATTCCAGAGCAAAATCATGCATCTGTGATCTTAAAGAGTACTGCAAGTAGCTTCAAATCCCACGTTACTGCCTTAGCTTTTGGATCTATTAGAGTTACTCAGATATTGTTTGAAATATAGGTGCTTTCATCTGAGTTCAGAAGCTTTTCTTCAGTTCTAGTTGTTTCCCATAGATACAGTATATACTTAGCATAGGCTAGATCAGCCAAAGTTTCTTTCTTGAGATAAGAGCCACTGCCATCTAGTGATCTGGTAACACACAGGTGTGCATTAGATGGTGCTGCTGCTCATGAATAAGACATATGCTTTGTGATGTAGCCTACATTACATGAAGCTCTGACAGGCAACTCGAACTCAAAAGTAGCTTTTGAAGTCATAGTAAAAAAAAACAACTAAAAAACTGACAACAGGTTATAAAAAAATATAATAAAAACGACTGTCTGACTGCAATAAGAACTAACCACAATTGCTGCAATCATTACACATTTATAAATTATAAAAGGTAACTAGAAAGTAAAACTGATTGATTTTGAGTCGACTACAATTTGCCATTTTACTTGGGCTGTATGAGCTCCACAGTTGCTTAGTAACATAAGCCAGATATTACCAAGACATTTCAGATCATGATTGTAGAGGAAGCTTGGTGGCATAGTGGGATAATGCAGTGGGAAAGCCTTCAACTCCTCTTGAGGACCGGGTTCAAATGTAGTGGAACAATGGGTTAATTAATATTAGAAGTCAAAACCACTAATGCACTACACTTTTTGCAGGCAGACTCAGAAAGAGAGATATTGTATAAGCTTGGACACTGAACTGTTAGCGTAGGCTTGTTCTGGCAGTTTTCCCCACTTTCCTTTCTCTGCTGATTGTAACAGTGTTGTTTCTTTATTTTGTAAAGCCCCTAAAGCAGAGCATTTCCGTCTGTAAATAAATAATGTTGGGATACATTTCACAAGAATAAGGCTCAGATTTTACTACAGAATAACGTGCAAATATATTCATAATTTAACAGAGTGCATTTTATAATAAAGCATGTTTAATAATTCAAGAAGCAAGGTATGTTACCCTGCGATAATAGAAACAGCAAAATGATGACATGCTCACAAAACTCGGTTCAATTTTCATGTGGTTATTTATCTGGTTAGCCTTCCTGAATTGCAATTCTTACCCATTTTCATGTAGTTATTTATCTGGTTAGCCTCCCTGAAATACAATTCTTATCCATTTTCATGTAGTTATTTATCTGGTTAGCCTCCCTGAAATACAATTCTTATCCATTTTCATGTAGTTATTTTTCTGGTTAGCCTCCCTGAAATACAATTCTTATCAATTTTCATGTGGTTATTTATCTGGTTAGCCTTCCTGAAATGCAGTTCTTATCCATTTTAATTTTGTTTCTGTTAAGGCAGAACTGTACTGTTTTTAACTTGGAGTCGGATGAGAGTGGTGGTTCTCATAATCCTGAGGGGAGCAGTCTGTACAGACAGCCAGTAGCAGCAGTGATTCATTTACTCACAGCTGCCTCTTCTTGGGTAATGTTCATGGCTTTAATGTTGGTTCATCAGATCTGTACAAAGACATCAGTGCTGTGATATGTCCTGTGCTTTGATCACCATCCTTACTACTCAGAAGTCTAAAATGAATCCAAACATTTTGTTCAGCAATTGCTAATGACTCCACTGTGCAGCAATGCCGGGAGAAGCCTGGAACTCCACCAGTTATGTGATTGTAAAGCTATGCAAAGTTTCAGGCTGGGATCTTGAAATACACCTGCAAACATTTGATTGACAGGAGATAAAAAAAATCTGGATAAATCCTGCAGATATTGGACTAATTAGATAACTTCCACATACATGTCAAGCTTTAATCAGTTCTCAGTTGTATTCAGGCTTGGTAAATTTAAGCCCACCTGTCTTTACAGTCTGAGCCGTGGGGTGAGTTTAAGTCCTCCTCACCAACCTCTACTGCATCTTCAGCCTCACCAGGGGGCTGCCAGTCGGACTGCCTCCCTGCCCCTCCCTCAACACTGGCTGATGTCATTTTAAATTCCAAGGGAGCACCAAGTGCCCGAAGCCAAAAAACAAGAAAGATAAAATCTTTAATAAAAATGTTTTTTTTAAAATTGGATGTTGAATCCACTAAATCCTAACCACCATAGCTACAAGCTAAAAACACAAATACACATTTCCTATTTATTTTTAACAATATTGAGATAAGCACTGAATAATGAATAGGCTTGCATTTTAAGTGAGGATTTCCTAAACACATGTATTAATTATATATTGAAAGCTTTAAAATGTGTGAATTCCACTTTCTCCCATCCCTTTATTATTATTTATTTCTTAGCAGAAAGAAGATACAAGAGATATTCAATAACTAGGTGACCAATAACCAACAACAGTGTTCAGTTTTATTTAGCAAACCCACGCAACAGTCTAATCCAGCTTGATTTAAGTTGCCTCTTGAAGCTTCATTTAAATCCCTGATCATTTGGAAGGGGCGTATTGTTAGTTGATTTCCTCCAGCCTTGTGTATGCAAGTCCTCTAGCCAATTATGGAAGGCACTAATAGGCAACACTGAAATGATTTCTCCAGCCTATTAAAACCCCACAGGAATGCTCTGAATTGAATTAGTAAAGACTTTGAAACTGTATTTGAAGGCAGGTTCATAACAGCTATTTAATAGAGAGAATAAGACATACAAATGTAAATGTACAGAGGATTGGGTACGCTGGCAGTAACGCCATCTCCTACTGTGTTTGCTCACAGATTCAAATAGAGTACTGCCTTTGTGAATGGCGAATTGATTAGCAAGATGCTTCCTGTGGCTATCAGTCATGCCCAGCTGCTGATTTGTACAGAGCAGACCTTATTTCACCACGAATGTTATAACAAAATAAAGATATCATGTATTCACAAATGCATCTATATAACGCATGAATGTATTCATTTGATATGGCAATTGAGAACACAGATTGAGAGCTTCTCTAGTTCATTGAAGAGAATGCAGTATCTAGTATCTGTTTAGACCACTGGTATTATTTTATTAAAAGGATTACTTTGTTTACCCTAATCATGAAGACAACAAAGTCAAAAATCACCATGGCTACAATAAAAATAATAATAATAATAGGGTTTAAATATACACAGTGCCTATTAAAAGAATTAAGGTTTTTAGTTAGTTTTATAAGGGAATTTATTGTCAAAAAATGTATTGTCAAAAAAAAATGCTTAAAACATTTCCTTGAATCAGTCATTCATCATATTTTGTTATATTTTTTAAAACAAAATTCTATAACTTGTTCCCATTTAATCAATTTCCCATTAAGAACATTTCTCCTTCAACAGTATTTGTATGGTGTTTTCACATTAGAACAAAAAAAAAGGGGGGGGGGGGCTCGACAGGGTTAAATTTGACATAAAATACCTTCAATCATTGCAAATATTTTGATGAATCATTTGAGCTGACATATTGCAAGAAAGAAAAAAAAACACTAAAAAAATTGTTCTTGGCCCTGACACTATCCTGCCACACCACAAATTATTACAAACTGAAAAATCTCAAATAGGGGACATCTTGGAAAGGACTTGCCACATAACGTACCTACACTACTGTGGAGAAAAAGTCAATTATTATACTGTATTATACACAGAGATTAATTATGCAGAGATTAATGTATGCATCAAATATAAATAACCGAAATGAAACTAGTATTCAAGCCATATTTATGAACCATGGGTATTACATTAAGAAACCCAGGTGCTGAACCCCTGACAATTATTATTGTTATGGTGATGATGATGTGTTTTATTGTTTCGTGCTTGAAAACATAAGTTACTGAGAAACTGTCTACAAGTTTGTAGACATGCTGTAGTTATCCTCAAGCGATACAGTCTAATCCCCACTAATATGGTTCATCATACCAAGTTGTAAGAGAGATGTGAGACTGACAGGATTTGTCATGCCATTTAGATCATTATTCAGGGCTGTTGGAACATGTCAGAGCTTTATCAGATTAGAAGAGAGTTAACAAATATTAAAGATTCATTAGCTGTTCCCTTCATTCAGATGTTTGTAGTAAAGGTCGCTTGCTGTGCTCGGAAAACACATTTCATGTGATATGGCACAGTTTAGACTTTAAAATGGCAGTGTACATGTTCTGTGTAGAGGTATTTATTATATTGAAATATTTAAATTACAATTACAATTAACCATTTACCAAGTATCCTTGGTAGACGGTGGGATTTCAATGGGAAATTTCTACAAAATCATTGCCAAGGATGTTAGGAAACTGTTTCATTCAGAAGATGCAGAAAAAAGAAAATGCTGGATTGTTGTTATTTCACTCGGGGTCGCTCATCGAGAAGTTCTTACAGATAATATTTGGTCGATGTTTTCAATTTCATTATGTTACATAGATAAAATATTTAACTTAGAGCCTTCTTGAATGCTAGCGCTGCCTAGTGCTATAATACATCCAGAGTGAATTTAAAACAATCTGCGTATAGCTTTCTTTCTGTTCAATGAGGATCTATAATAAATTACCAAGCTGTGTTTCATGAAATTAGCTTTGAAGTTCTATATTTGGTTTAAAAAAAGAAACATAAATTAAGACTTTTTTTTTTTTAATTTTTTTCTGCTTTCCCCATATAAACTCCCTCCAGTGAGGAGATCAGCAGTGATCAGGATGAGGAGCCTATGTAAACGGAGCCTGAGCCCCTGCCTGAACCCAGTACAGTAGGTGGGCCTGGAACGAGGGGTGGTAGATTTAAGCCATTCAACCACTGGATCCCCCCTAACGTCATCCAGCCTCAAATACCCCTGGGTTTACCCCAGTTCACTTTTTTCAGTTGTTCATCACTGAAGACATTTTTGAATATTTGGTAACCCAAACCAATTTGTATGCCCAACAATATCTGGTACAGCATGGGAACAACCTGGAGCCACATGGGGTGAGCAGGTGGGTCCCCACTAATGTTTTCAAAATGAAAAAGTTCTGGGGAATATCGCTTCTAATGGGACTAGGGGATACACCTAAAATGATTTATTTTGGTCCACCAACCCAATTCATGCTGCCCCAATTTTCCCCCAATCTTAAAGTTTCTACATTACAAAGACAATTCTAAGGCTCTCCTGAGGGGCCACCCTCAATTTGACAGGCTCTTCAAATTACGACCACTTCTTGACCATCTGGAGCATGGCCAACATATATCTGTGGATGAGTCCCTCCTGCTTTTCAAGGGGAGGCTTCTCTTTAAACAATAAATTCCCATGAAGCGTGCCCGTTATGAGAATAAACTATACAAACTGTATGAGAGCTCCACTGGCTACACTCATGGGTTCAGAGTGTACACAGGGAAGGACTCTCAGATTGAGCCATCTGGCTGCCCCCCATGCTTCCAGACCACTGACAAAATTGTGTGGGATCTTGTTTTTCTCCTTCTAAATCTTGGCTACCAATTGTACGTAGCCAACTTCTACACAGGGATCCCTCTGTTTAGGGCCTTGTACACATCACAAACAATGGATTGTGGTACAATGAGAACCAACAGGAAGGAGTTTCCATGACAACTGGTAGCCAACAAACAGAGGTGTAGCAAAATCAGCGCTCTGCGCTGTGAGAAACTGCTGGCAGTTAAATACACTGACAAAAAAGATGTGTACCTCTTCACCACCGTCCACAGTGAGGCTACTGTAGCAGTTCATGTGTGAGGTCAAGGCACACACACAAACAAGCCAGAGTGTGCCCTGGAGTACAATAAATACATGGGAGGCATGGATAGGGCAAACCAGATGCTGGAGCTGTACGATGCTGCATGGAAGACCATGGCATGGTATAAGAAGCTAGGCATGTACATGGGCCAGATTTCTTTGTACAATGCCTATGTAGTGTACCTAAGTATGTCACCAGAGAATCGACTCACATTTCTGGACTTTCAGATCCCCAGCCTTGTGTTTAATAAATACCAGAGACTGAAAGATTGGAAACAGTGGCAAGGCTTAGTGAACGTAATTTTATTTGCATGCCACCACAGTCTAGGAGAAAAGCCAAGCCAGAAGAAAAGTGCTGTGTGTGTTCCAGCAAGAGCATAAAGAGGGATACACAGCACTACTGTCCACTCTGTCCCTCTCAGCCAGGCCTCTGTTTGGAGGAGTGTTTTGAAAGGTACCACACTGTAAACGAGTACTGGAAGGACTAAATAACCAAAGGTTGTAAAAATCACTTGTTTTTATGTCATGCGACAACATTACCTTGGGCTCCTGAAGGATTATGGGTAACAAACCATTTAAGGGAGATGATATGTTACCTATTTCTAAAATCCTTATTTTGTGCAGATAGTTCATTCTTTGGTGGCGTACTGGGCACAAGAAATTGGGAGTGGGTGCTATAGACCATGGGCTGCATAATAAGAAGTGGAAAAGTCAAAGTTGCCTGGTGTCAGTCTAGGGCATGAAAGTGCCTGAAAAGCTACATAAAGGTGCACATATCTGGTATTTTTCAACTCTGACTTCTCGGACCAATTCAGAACTACTGTCCTTTTAACAGTGAAGCTAAAGCTTTCAGATTCACGGGTCCATATTGTGAAAAACAAGTGACTTTTACTACATACAATGACATTTCCTCAGATTGCAGAAGGATTATGGATAACAAAACATTGAAGGTCGATGTTATGTTACCCATTTCAAAAATCCTTATTTTGTGCAGTTTAAAAAAAATGTATACTTATTCCAGGGTATCTCATTCTTTGGTGGCATACTGAGCACATGAAATTAGGATGTGTGAGCTACTCCATGGGCTGCATAATTCGAAGTGGAAAAGTCAAAGTGGCCTGGTGTCAGTCTAGAGCATGTAAACCCCCCAAAACAAATGAAAAGATGTGCACATAGGCACAGGCACATCCAGCAGCTTAACCACCCAGCTGCCCATTTATTTAGGCAATTTCATGTTAAAAATGCTCCTTTTTTTGCAGATTTTTCATTCTTACCCTCAAATAAGCAATTTGGAGAGTTTTCAAAACATTTTGCTTTTTAAATACACACTTTTTTATTGTGATTATGATAAACGGAAATATAGTATTTCAATAGAACTTAAATAACAAAATAACAACACTGTGTTTACAATTGTAGCATTATAATACAGATCACAACATAACATCATTTTTTTAATGGCAGAATTATATAAGTATAAATAACATTATAATACTTGTGCAGGCATATCACTTTTTAGAAATGATTTTGTCGTGTGATAGATTTCAAAGCAGACGCCCTTCAAACTCCCATCAATGCTAACGTCTTTATCTAGCACATCCACATCAGAAAACTTGAGTTGCACATTTTCAATCACGTCATATACTGTATCTTCCCCAGTTTCAGTATATGCATTATTATCTGTGAAGTGTAAGTTCAATAAATAAATAGGTCATTTTGACCAGTACCAAACCAGACAAGGCATCCTTACAACCTGTGACACCAACAAATAAAGAAATCTCCTTGTTTTGTTCTCTGTAGATACACAGGCATCCATTTTTCACTCTCAGCTGTGTGTATACAGATGACCTGGTCTGTATACAATACTATTGTACAGACAGCTCATTGGTTGCAGCACTGTATATCCCAAGATATGGCTGTCATTTCTGGATAGTCTATCTATCTGAATCTCTCTATTTGAAAACATGTCTTAAAAAAACAATACATAAAAATACGAAAGATAGTTAAAACAATCACGCTTATTGACACGTTTGTGCACTGAGAGGCAACTATCACTATCATTTAACAAAATGTGGAGGCTTTAACAAAACTGACAGCAAATATATTTTGAGATAACTATAAAGTAAATAAAGTAACTGTAAGGTCATTATTTTAGTATCATTTGTGTTTCATTTGTATGTCAGAATGGGTAACAGGTTAGTTCTGAGTTCCAGGGCACATCAGCAGAAGTAATGGTAACCATATACCACATTGTGAGTTCATTTCAGTGATGATATGAAGGGTTTTATGAGAAAATATGAATGCCAGGGCATTAATAACCATTTAATAATATGGTAATAACTGGGGTACTGAAAATGTGATCTTTTACATTGTAAGTACTGTATGTAAATACAGTACAAGGACATGTGCTATTACATGGTAAAAGCATGGCACAGGCCATCATTGTACAGAAGATCTTATTACATGGCTATTACTGCTCTGTAATATATCGTGTATAGATAATACAGTATGAAAGAAAGTCATTAAAAAGTTCAGTAGTTTCCAAATAATGATTAAAACAATGGCCACATCATGATTACACTGTGGTTTTCAAACTATACGCATTATGGAACTTGGTTAATAAAATGTTTTTTAGTCAATTTTTTTTTCGGTCCATCAGAGGTTTCCTCCAGACTGGTGTTTTTACTCTTCACTGTGTCATATATATGTGCTTAGCCTGACATCACAAACATGAGTCTTGGCACAAAGTTGTATTGAAAAAAGTTTTATTCAAGCATCAGAACAACATAATGCAATCACTTCTGTTTATTGTTGGATACTGGACTCATTCCTATCATTTGTTTCAGATAAAAGGTGGACAGTTTAGGACATTTGTTTAAGTGTTTCAATGCATATCGTGTTACATGCTGTCATAATCTAATTCAGAATGGAATCACTTTCAGCCACTCTTCTTTCAGCTGGAATGAAGCCCAGAATTTAGGATGACAGTCAGTAGGGCACATTAAACATGTCTGTTAATCTATTTTCTTTTTTGCAATTGAATTCCTTGCATACCACAGGTTGCCAAGCATAATCTGAACCATGTGTGCAATATATACAAATGCAATCAATGAATTGAAAAAAAATACATTAGTTGGTAAGCCTGGTAATTAATCCTCTACTGCATGACTTTTTGTTTGTGATTAAAAATGGTATATCTTTTTATCCTGTCATTTTAGGCACATTAAAGACAGCTGTACTGTTTTTTAAAATTTCCACCCCCTCTTTTCATGTTTTGATTGTGTTGCCCTGAGGCAGCACTGCACAGTTACGGGAGTGAAACCAAAGAGAGGCACAACTAATTCATATACTTTATTTTCTTAGCAAGTTCAGTCAAACACTACAGAACCTTTTTATGAACTGATTTAAATGAAATTACAATGCAAAAGTAATCATTTGTAAATATTTAATTAGTGTGAAACTCCAGAAAGCAGTTACTTGTAGGTGTGAAGCAAAGGTAGGTATTGCATTTTGAGCACATAATTAGGAGTGCCTCTGTGTGGTCAGATTTAGTAGTTTGTCGGGATTTTGTTGCGTTGCATACACATTTGACTGTTCAACTATTATCTGAAGCATATCTGGAGAGAAGAAATACTGAAAATATTGCAAAAAATGCATCTAGCCATGGAGGATACGTAGGACAATGGTTAGCACGAGCTGCTCTCCAGGTTGGTGCCCCTAATGTCTGATGGATAGCTTGTTCTTCTGCTGCCCTTTCGTCATCAGTAAAGAGGTGAAGTTTGTGGCAATATCATTTCAGAGCTTTGCTGTACTGTTTCAGAGTCAAGATTGTCACTGTTTCAGATTCAAGATTGTCATTGTCTGCAAGAAAAAATTGAGTTAATGATATTTTGATTGCAATGTAAATAGTGAAAGAATATAAAATGTAAGCAAATTATAAAAAACATATTTTTATATTTCTATTTTCATCTAAATAGAGACCTTGAAAAATGAAAGTGCATGTCATGCACTATATTAACTGCTAAACTGGAGTACCTGGAAAAAAATAATTACAACTCAATAAATAATTTCTCTATAAATACACTGCTTCTCAAACCTGCTTACAGGATCCATTCCTCATCACTGCCTCTAAACTCTATCTCAATGTCCTCACATATCAGAAGGGATGCATCTAACTGAGCCAACTGTTTCTTTCCTCCCATAACATGTCCCTGGATCCACTGCAACATCGTTTCCTGTGAATATACTTGCAATTTATTAAAATCTGTTATTTGAAGAAACATACACTTTTACAATATTTTAGATTTTACTCCATTTGCATGAAGTAGCTTTCAGGCACCATGTAGCCAGCATGTACACCTGAGGAGACTTCATAGTGTGGCTTTCAGGCCAACATAAACACACACTATAAACAGATCAAATTAAACTGTGACAGAATGAGAAGGAATTCGAGCTGTAAATCTCCCTCCTGACCAGAAAGGGCACTGTGTAAGGCTGGTGGTATGCTTGCTCCTAGATGGGCAGACTCGACGGTAGGTGGAAACCGGAAGTTGACCATATTAGGGGGCATGTGTAGCTGCATGTACACTGAAGGACTCCATTGCAGTCAGCTAATGGGCAGACAGCGATTGGAGAAGCCATGGCTCCGGGCTGATTGCAGGGAGGAGTTTGGTAGTACAAAGGGGAAGCAGCTATTTAAGTACAGCCCTTATGCTGAAAGTGAAAACTAAGCTGGAGCACTGTGCTCTGTTTGTTTAATTGTTGTTGCAGATGGAGCCAGCACAAACCCCAGAGCCCTACCCTCACTGCACAGGACAAGAGGGACACACACCACTTTTTGTTTGTGGTTGTGGAGTGTCTTTTCTGTTTGGGACTGAAACCTGCCGTATACCCCCCCCCCCCCACCCCCCCCCACCCACCCCCCCCCACACACACACACACACACACCCCATACCATAGTTGGTAAAGGGGCTGATTTATTATTTACTGTTCAGTTAAATGCAGACATTTTGAATATTAACAGTGTTTGGACTCCTTAGTTACGCCACGCACGCACCTGTTACAGACAGCCATTTCAAATTCTCAAAAACACCTACATATGTTTCCCTGGTGTTTTATAAGAATACAAATTTTCTTATTTATTTGCAAAATAGAAAAAGAGACGTGTTTCTCACCTTATTTTCATGCCATGTGCTCCTCCATTCCAGTTTCCTGAAGGGTTAAACCTACACACCATGCGCTTAAGAGTCTTATTAAACTGCTCCAGTAGCCTATCAGTCTATGTGGTAGACCGACATTCTAATGGTCTTAATCCCCAAAAGTTTTCATGTCTCACTCATCCTCAGATTGCTGGAGATATGCCTCTGGGTCATCATCTGCCGGCATCTTGGTCAGTCTTTGTAGTCTTCAAAGAGTGGGGGCTCTTTGCTGGCGGCGATACCTCTCCTCTGCCAAACTACCTCTAGTATGGTCTCAAACTGATCCATTTTCTTTCTCTTTTTCCAGAAGTCATGCCTACTTGCTTAGTGGATCACACCGCTGCCACCAGATTGCATAGGAAGGGTGGGTGCAACCACTGAAGACACACAGTCAGCTTTTTTGAAAACATTGCTCAGCTCAGTTTTATTCACAGCAGCCCACAAGGAAAACCACGGCCTAGACTAACAATAGTAACAACTAGTCGATCAAACACGGTAGTGTAAAATTACTGGCAAAACACAGCTTTAAAATAAAAGGTTGCTGTTAATACAACAGTGCTGTGTTCCTGCTATAAAATAGGTCCCGTAAACACACCTCTAACTCATTATGCTTTTCTAAATCCTCTTCTATTCCTGTACACAATACGCATGACTTGGACCCTGGTTGAACACTCGGTCTCCAACAAAGTCTCTTGGCTGTTCACCACAACGAAGGCATCTTCCTTCCCTGTTCACACACTGAGTGGTTTGCTGAAACAAAGAGGTGTGTCTAGGAGCTCTCTTTTATAGCGAGATGCTGCGCCAGGACATGTCCACCAGCTGGTTTAGGAATCACAGCCGACCAATCTTCAGCTATGATCCCCTATAAACAAAACACAGTTGGCAGCACGTCACAAGTGCAGTGTCTGGATCTGTTCTGCAAATACGCGCATGCGTCCGAGAAGCCAGTGAGGGGACGTGGTCGCTGTTACAGGTGGGTCCTCTTATGACAAAACAGGGAAATAGTCCAGTCATAGAACAACGCTGTTCTCCACCTACAAAGCATCAGCATTTGAAAAGAGAGTAAAAGCACTTATTTAAAAGTATTATGCATTTGCTTCACACAAAAAACAGAAATCTAGGTACTGTGCCCAAGGCTGACATATTACAGGATGAAAGAGCAAATAAGAGCAAATAATGTGTAAGGGAAGATAACCATGTATTTCATTTCCATGCTACTCATGAAGCTTCCTGAACAGCTATGTAAAATATTAAATAGCTAATTTCCATTATTTATGTTGTGTTGTATTGTAAAAGCATTATGGTTGTTGATTGAAGGCAAAATCTTCTCCAGAACTGCACAAGTAATTACTGACAGAACTCGCTACATCTTTTAGAAATGCCATTAAAATGCTGTGGAACATGTCCTTACGTGACACGAGGAGGAGCTAATTTATTAGTATGTACTTTAATTAGAAATGAATGGTAATTAGTGATATGCATTGGAGCTTGAGAACTATTAACTTGTATAAGCATTTTATTTATACAAATGCATTCTATTGAAATGAATTCAAATGAAAAAAAAACATGGAATTGGGCAGGGTCTGGATACTAAGCGGGCACAAACATTATAATGTGATGTAAGGATTTTGCCTTGCACTTGGGCAATTGCTGACTCTCCAAAAACTTCACACCTCTTCTTACAAGGTGCAAACCATTGTAGAAGCGAGTAATTAAGAGCTGTATAAAAGCACACACCTGCAGAGACCTGTCATTGGCCTCAGGATGGCTGCTGTGGTGCACTTGGCTCTTGTTGAGGAGAGGCAGGAACACGTTCGGAGGAGAACGGCAAGACGAAGAAGACCCTGCATATTCAATCCCAGGGTCACTTTGTTTGGGATGCCGGTTTGTATTTTCGTGCTCCACAAATGTCATACAGCGCCTACTGCTCTCTGTACTCCTAACTCTGTAAGTGCGGACGCTAAATAGACCGATGCGCTCACTGAGACCCTCGTTATCATTTTTGCGGATCATTATTTGAAATCTAGGTAATAACATTTTTCTTTATTTTTAGCTTGAAGTTCTTTGAGGAGTGGCTTGCAAATGTTTTTGCAAATCAGATGTAGCTCTTCGTAGTAAAAAGGCTGGATACCAACAAATAAAGAAAAATACACAGGTTTAGTTTCAAAATAACCTTTGTTTGCAATATTTTATTCCATTAATATTTTTACCGTGTCGTTTTTCGTTTTTAGTTAAGCTGATAGAAACTATTCTGTTTTTCAAAATGTCTAAATAATTGGCTCAAGTAAATTTAAGTGCAATGTCAAGATAAATCAAAATATAGATATAATACTACTACAGTACTGTAAATTCCAGTAGTCGCAGTGTAAACCACTGACAAATGGTACTTGAATGGATTTATAGTAATAATTGACAGAGTGTAAAATCAAGTTATACATCCTACATCACATCTGTATTAACCTGTTTTATTCAAGAACAGATCTTCTTTGCTTTACTGAACAGTTGCTGCTGCATTGGCTTTTACAAATATGTTGTATTAATTCAAATTTAAAAGAAAAAGTATTAAACAGGGCTGCTTTTAAAAAAGCAAAAAAAATAAATAAAAAAAGGCAATAAACTAAACAGTGCACCATCTAATAACCAGTAAACAAAACATCTTAGTGTTGCACACGGTGCAGTACAATTGCATTAAACTTCCAGCTGTACAAATAAATTAATTTTGTTTTGTTAATCAGAACCATAACCATACACATACTTTACAAGTGTACTATTGCGTTGCACTGATGTAGAACAAGTTATAGTATGTATTAAAGTGATGCGCATCACTTTTCTCTTTCCAGCCATGCTTGCTGTTGCAGTCAATGCTGTTTTTTCAAACTGTAAACCTACACTGCGTACAGGGATTAAATTGCCAAGGTACAGTACAGGGGTAATCGCTCAGTAACGAGGTGCAAACAGCTGATTGATCGATCTGTCAAGCTTTTACTACAGTAAAAGTGCTCCCTTTTATATTGAAATCTATGTGAATGGCAAGGTAACGAGGTGAAAACAGCTGATTGGTGGATTAGTAAGAGCGATTACTACAGTATAAGCAATGTGTTTGTTATTTAAATCTATGTGAATGGTACATAATCAGATTCGAACATCTCAGTTTGCCCAAAATGTATGGCGTGCTTAACACGGTATAAACAATGCCTTTGTTATTGAATTCATTGTGACTGGCAAATGGCAAACACTATTTGTCCATGTGGCAGGACCACTGAGGTTGGTGACGTCAGGCCAGAAGCAGGAACTACTCACAGGCAAGGTACTCGGGTGCAAAGCGCACTGCAGCGCTATTTCTATTAGCACAAAAATAAATAAAAAGACTATACAAAAAGCACTGCTCACAAAGCATAAATAAAGGGTTTAAACAAAACAAGTCGTGAACACAAAATCCAAACAACATAACAAGTACCGTGCTGGTGATCTCCAGCACACATAGCATTTGTTCTTTTTTTCTTTCTTTCTTTCTTTCCTCTCTGCTCGCTCTTATTCCTCCGAACACCCACCTCTTGCAGCCAAAGCTGCAGGTCTTTTATATCCTGGCCGAGGGGTTAACTGGCTGTTAATGATCTCATTACTCCTCGGCCGTAGTCTGCACAGGTAGAATAATTATGTGTGACTGCCAGCTAATTCAGTAATTACTAGCTGACAGTCACGCATTCCCACGAGGTATTTTAAAACTAAAACAATACATCATGGCAGACGGCACCTCGCTCGGCCTTGCCAAACAATAACAAAACCCACAGCTTTTTTGCCGTCACATATTAAATACATAATTCATAACAAAAATACAAAATGCCCAGGGGCGGGGAGTACCCCATTCTAAAATAAACAAACAATACATTTTAAATCATAAACAATAAAACGCAACACATTTAAATCAGCAGGGCTTGGCCCTGCCCCCTCTCACATGTGCAGGGCTTTTCCTCTGCCCTGCCACAGTCCAATATAAATGGCTGCCAGCAATAACCCTGGGTGGTGTAACTGGTGGATACTGTATCTCTAAATGTTTTTGAGATATCTTTAAATTATTTAGAGATAGCTCTAAAAATCTTCCTGTTCATCTAGAGCTATCTCTACATAGGGTGACCAGGCATCCCGGTTTAGCTGGGGTAGTCCTGGTTTTCTATTAAAGGTCCCGGTGTCCTGACATTTTTCTCAAAATCGTAAAAAAGTCTGGCTTTTTAGCCACTTCCTTTCAACAGCATCTTATATAACTGGCAAGGTAAAAACTAAATAATAATAAAAAAAACTACCTGGGTACTCAAGAACATTATTTATATAACGTGATTAACACAGGCATACACATACATGCGTTAATTTCGTAGCTGTGTTCAATTCGAGGCTGGAAGGATTTAGTTAAGACGCTAGGCAGAGCACCGAGAGGTCGCGAGTGTCCATATCTGAATCAACAACGTCAGAGCCACAGCGAGTAAAAAAAAATAAAGAAAACTGGGTTATGGGTTGAATCGAAAAGCTGCAGCAGCATTGATAAGTTTTTCTGTAAGGCAGCTCCTGGAGAAAAGGAGTTTAATTGAGCCGCTGCTGAAGGAACTTTCGCCTACCATATTGTAAAACACAATTAGAGCTTTAGGTCAATGGAGCGTACGTCTACATTGATTCGGAAATTATATGATGAGAAGTTTTACTGTGCTCGCACCAAGACCAAAGCAATAGTCACTAATATATTGACACCTCTTGCAATGGAAGAAGTTAAAAGTGACATGAGCAGGACAGACTTTATATCTGTTACAACTGATGCTTCAAACAGAAAAGAGGTCAAGTTGATAACGACTGTGATTCGTTACTTCAAATACTGTGAAGGAGTGAAAGTTAAGATTTCAGAGTTGTCTTCTGTACCTGGTGAAACCTCAGCTATATTGTTTGAACAGATGCACCAGGCTTTAGATAAGTACAAATTAGAGGAAAAATTGGTCAGATTTTGTGCTGACAACACAAACACAAAGTTTGGATGGAAGGATCGAGCAGGAAAAAACAACGTCTTTTGCAAGCTTAATAAAGCAATTAAAGGGAATAGCATAATCAGTGTGGGTTGAGCTGCTCATATTGCTCACAACGCTGTACAAACTGCTACCAACTGTCTGCCTGTTGATGTGTCAGTAGCAGTTAAAATCTACAAATATTTTTACATGTACACGGTTCGTATAGAACAGCTAAAATAGTTTTGTGATTTTGTTGACTTGGAATACCAGTGGCTTCTCAGTACCATTAACACCCGATGGCTTTCTTTGATGCCTGCAGTTGACAGAATCCTAAAGCTCTACCCAGCCCTCAAATCCTACTTTTTCACAAGAGAAGAGCCCAACAGCAATAGTTACTTTTTTGAGAACCCAGTCAGTGAAGCATGGTTATGGTTTATACACAACCAACTCACACTTTTCAATGACATGATCAAAGCTATGGAAAAACAAAACGCAAATGCAGTAGACGTTGCACAAAAACTGACAGACTTGACAGAAACAATGAGTGAAAGAAGGGACGAGTGTTTCATGGGTTTAAAGGTGAAGAGTCTCCTTCGTACCCTACAGGAGGAAGGTACAGTACAGGAATCAGAATTCCGTCAGTCTGTTCAGACACTTCATGACACCTGCATTACCTACTTGACTGATTGGGGAAAGAATTTCAATGATCTGATCCATTTTTCTTGGATACTTCTGTGGAAGGTCCCTGTTTGGGAAGATGTGCAAAACTCGTTAGTTTGTGACATCAAAGGTGCAAAAATGTGAAATCAATGAAACTGGACTGCTTGACGAAATGAGCTGTGTGAAAAAATATGCAGGTGGCAAAATTACACAGTGGAATGAAGAAAATGTAGAAATGAGGACATTATATTTAAAAACATTGGCTTGATCGTCCAGTTTGCAATGTGTCTGCCTGGAACCAATGCACCTCTGGAACTGATCTTTTCCATCATGAACAACACCTGGACAGATGAAAGAAACAGTATGGAACTTGCAACTCTGAAAGCAGTGCTAATAACGAGAGCGAACTTTGATCAAAGCTGCTCTGAATTCCAGAGATATCTCTAAATGAACAGGTACTTATTTCGAGATATCTCTAAATGATTTGGAGATATCTCTACATGAACGGGAAGTTATGTCAAGACATCTTAAAATTATTTAGAGATATCTCTAAATCAACAGGAAGTTATTTTGAGATATCTCTAAATGAGTTTGGCGTACCATGCTAGCAAAACATTATTTAAAGATATCTGTAAACCAATTTGAGATATGATTTGATTTTTAGATATCTCAAAATGAAATTAAGATATTTTCAAAAGGGTTTATTTATAGATATCTCATGTTCATTTAAAGATATCTGCAAATGATTTACATCTCTAAATATTTCAAGATATCTTAAAATGCAATCTGAGATATCGCTAAATGATAAGTTGGCTTGATATATGAAATATTCACCTGCTAGCTATGTAGCTCACACTTTTGTTTAAATGACCTGTTTCAAGACAGTTTCACTCTGGGCAAAACAGCAGATGTGTCCAACTTCAAAAGCGTTGGTCAACGCTTTCATATCTTTATATATATATATATATATATATATATATATATATATATATATATATATATATACACACATACAGGTAGTGGACAAAAAATGGAAACACTGGGTAAATGAGAGACACCAAGTATATTGAAAGCAAGGGCTTCCACACAGGTGTGGCTCATGTGCTAATTAAACAAATAACATCCCAGCATACTTAGGGTCATGTATAAAAATGCTGGACAGGCCTGGGATAGCATGGCTGCAAGAGGAGACCTCAGTGACTTTGAAAGAGGGGTGATTGTTTGGGCGCGTTCGCTGGAGCTTTAGTGACTAAGACATCATCAGCAAAGGGCAACAGTGGACGGAAGCGCATACTCCAGGATCGTGATATCCGTGCATTCATTCGAAGTGCAAGGCAAAACAGGTGAGCAACTGCAGATCAATTGACTGCAAATTTCAACCTGGGGCGCGAGCAGCCAGTTTCACCAAAAACGGTCCGCTGAGAACTCCACAGAGCGGGATACCATAGTGGCCCAACGCCCTATTAAGTGACTTTACATTGGTGTTTCCATTTTTTGTCCACTACCTGTATATATATATATATATATATATATATATATATATATATATATATATATATATATATATATATCTGTAGGATGAAAATGTATTGTAAATATCATATGAATGCATATGGTATAAAAACCGTCCTCTAACACTTCCAGGATAATCGTGGACCATTAGTGAATCAGTCTGAGGGCTTTCTCCAGGGTTGATATAGTCTGATCAATTTCCTATCTCTGTTGATACTAGTGGCATGTATTGTATCTAAACAATAATTTTCAGTGTAGAATGTAACATGGGTATTTGGATCTAATAATGGTAAACATTGTTACAATTTGAAACATGGTCTGATCTCATCTTCATAGCATAACAAAGTAGTTAATTCAATGTTTACCTTCCTTCATAAACCTTACCCTGGCAACTCTTACATAGCCATAAATATTAGATAAAGGTCAGATATCTCTTCACAACAGTTTGCTGTCCTAGCTGCCCATGGTAACCCCTGTACACGCATAGAGCAGGGCTGTTTTGGCAGATGTTTCTTATTGTTGTCCAACCCCTGGAGCTTGCTAGATGGATCAATCAGTCAATCAATTCACAGACAGGCAGGCAGGCAGACAAGCCAAACCTTTAGAGAGGACGATTACAGCACTGCACACTGAAATATGTTTTGCATCCAGCTGTCTGGACTACTAATCTGAGCCAGAACAAAACCCAAAGGAGATGAAATCTTCGCATTACAAAACGTGCTTCAAACCATCAACAAAGGCTAAAAGCTTTCAGGAACAACTGTGAATTAAGTTCTCGGATCAGTGTGGAAGATTTCAAGGGTAATGCTTTAAGCATGGCAAGTGTGTTTAAAACGGTGCTCTTGGGGAGAAAGAAAAGAAACATTTAGCTTGACTGATATTGTAATCCAGGTAACACTAAAGCAAGCTGTGTATAACCAATACTGGCCATAGTTTTGTTTTAACATAATGTGAAATAAACCGTGGTCTATCAGCTAAAAAACATACATTTCCTTAGGTTTTCAAGGACATTAGATAAATGAAATGTAGGTAAACATGCAGAAAACACTAATACAAATAATGTGTTGAAATGTAAGGTGTATATTGGATCATTCTACATTTCTTGACATTGTTTATGGTACATTTCTGCAAAGCAGTTACTGTTAAGATTGTATTAATATATGATAAATCTAAAATAATAATCTAGTGTAGTATTACATCACATACAGTATTAAACAAAACCGTTAGCTGCAGTTTAATAGTATAATATTTAATAGGACTATATTTGCAAAACGTTTAATGGAAAAGGAAAATATCTTAACTTAAACACAACAAAACTAGTTTTTAACACAGTATAGTAACTTGTGTCAAGTCCTAAATCACAACAAAGGCATTTCATTGGATTGAATTGTTAACTTAGCATTAGTGTATATAGGAAATAAGAGTATCAGATTGATTTTTTTTCTACCTGACTAACATTTACATTAAGATACTGGTGTGTAAACTGTGTTGTAAAACTCACATGTACAAAGTCTTTGTGCTATGGTTAGATATATAGTTATGGCATATCATTATGGCAAAAGTAATATCATCCTAACACGTAATGAGTAATATATTACTTCTCTGTAACAGATTACTTTTTGGAGTCAGTTATAAGTAATCAGAGTTCTTTTTTCAAGTAATATTAACATCCCTGTATTTCAGAATGAGGTTTCAAGACTCAGTAGTAATAACATTAACAAGCTTCTCTTCTGTCTTGACCCTTTTCTCAGCATGTCTCTCAGTGTGCCCAATTCTGAACTGCACATTACAATCTGAAGCACTTCTGAGGTAATGCAGATCTAATTACAAAATGCATTTCCAAACAGTGCTTTGCAAACAATAATTTAAAAAAAGGGATTACATTTTCTTCTTCTAATGGTTGCTTGATGCTTTCAGTCTTTCCAAGAGATTTATAGTTTTTAGTGCAAGGAAGGCCAACTGTTATTCACAAGCTTTTGTACAGTTAGCTTTACTGCGGTTTGCGTTTCCTAAGTTATTGTAGCAGATATATTGAGTGTTACTGATTTATTTGGATGACCTGGGCAAGTGTTTTGAACTGTATTAAGTCTGGTAAATCTGCCCCTTTATCTGTTATATATATTTTTTTAATTTCTATCTTTTTGTTTAAAAAAAAAGATGCAAACTGACCTTGTAAAGTCTACCAACTATATATTTGTTTAATTCCTAGACACCAAGTTAAAAAAAAAAAAACTAAATAAGTGCACACAGGGAACACCTGCAAAGACCAAATAAAATGAATGTAAAGGGTAATACCTGTCCCAGTGTGCCTGCTTTCACCATTCTAAAATAGCAAGATCCTGACATGACTTTGTATGGGTTGAGACCTTTCAAACCAGGTCTACTGAGGGGCTTGTTTTGCTTCGTCTTGTTGCTTAATATTTACATGACCTTTTCCTAAGCTACTGGAAACATTTGGGTGGCAATGTTCTGTCAAGTGATGATTTGAAATATCTTCAAGCACTGCTATTATCCAGGCATCATTTTTCAGGAAAGCAAGATATGAAGATGCCATTTCTGTGTCTTTGTGTTATCTACAGCACAGATAATAAGCACACATTTCATTCTCAGGAAGAGCAATACCTGCTATATTATGACGCACACTATACTGTGCTGCAGTTCATGGGTTTTCACCACAAGTGATTCAGCATCAACAACATGGCGAGGTAACTCATTCCATACTCTCACCTCTCTCTGTGTAAATAAGTGTCTCTGTCCTAACTGATATCCACTTCATGTCCATTTGTGTCCTCTTTTTGTGATTTCTGTGTTGTGTTTAAAAACACTGGTTGAGGTTTGCTTTATAAACACTTTTTAAGATTGTAAAGATTCATCAACCTATCTTCATAGCTCAGAATCTATCTTTAGATTGAGGTGGGTAACCTTGGCCCTTTGAGTCCAGGTGTTTGTTCCAATCTAGTTCTTAACTGCTGATTTGTGTCAATGAACCCTTCCTCCGGGCCTGGATAAGAATTAATTATTCCATTATACCTGCACACCCTGGTGTAGATCGGCCCTCCAGGACTGGAGTTGCCCTTTCCTGGTTTTCATGAGGACAGATAGATAATCTAGTCAGGCTGCCTTTTACTCCCACATAATGATTTGCATGGCTTGAAAGAAAAATGGAAACACAGTTTTGTGAAAATGAGCTGTCCCTCACATAACTAGTTTAATAGTTATGGAAATGGAATCAAAATTACTGATGTTTCACAGTCTCAAAAGTGACAGCAAACTTTAGTTAGCTGAACCCCTTGAAGGATTTAGAGGGGGTAATCATTGAGGAATGTTCACCTATCCCTCCTGGACACCATGCAGACACATCCCATGAAATAAGTACCATTCTGGCATGCCAGTAGCAGGTGTTTCAACAGTTTTACCCAACTCTTGTAGAATAGAAAATGTCATCATAATATCCTAAAATAAACTGATTTTGAAGAAGAAAATTGGTTAAGTAAGCAAATCAGTTAATGCGAGGTTGTGATATAAAAGCCATGCTTCGATTCCTGATTCATAAATTATTACAGTGTACAAAACAGTATATATTTTCAGCAGTCCAGAATAGATAAGTTAAATGTTAAGTCTTGCCCATGATAAAGATGTGAAGGTCATCTGGTGACTGTAACAGATACTGCAAGATAGGGAAAAAAACTGAACAAAGAAAGCAATCATTTTCTCTGTGATAGAACTACTGGTGTAGCATTTGTGGTGAATCGGAGGAGGAACGTAATATGGATTTTTCTTCATTGTGGGTTTTCAACAAGCTCTGTAGTTAGATTTTTGAGCTGGCACATTGTGGAGCTTTGATGAAATGCAAGCTCAGCTAAGCTTGTTTTTACTGCAATAGCTCGCGCTATTTTCAACTTTTAAAGAAGAAATTTTGTAATCCTATAATAAATGCAATTTTCAAGAGCTCTTGCACCTTTTAATAGATCTGTCTGGTTTATGGCTCATTCATGCAGATCATTTTTACAACATTGTTGGCACACAGTAGTGTAGCATATCTAAATGTTGCCATTGTTTGAATTATTAAACAACAACCCTCCATCCTGATTTAATTATACAGACAGAAATGCACTAAAGAGACACTCATGTACTTGTTAGCTATTTATGTATCAGAACTGTGATCTACAAAGGGCCCAACTCAGGAAGCAGCTTTGATGTTTGTAATCATTGGTCTTTACTCTTAAAGTGTTTTGACTATGAGTTTACATTACATAGACAATGTAATGTAGTCTAGATCAGACAACATGTATTTACTGAAGAGTCAACACCATCTAATGTACCGCACTGTCTTTACTGAAGACTCAACACCATCTAATGTACCGCACTGTCTTTACTGAAGAGTCAACACCATCTAATGTACTGCACTGTCTTTACTGAAGACTCAACACCATCTAATGTACCGCACTGTCTTTACTGAAGACTCAACACAATCTAATGTACCGCACTGTCTTTACTGAAGACTCAACACCATCTAATGTACTGCACTGTCTTTACTGAAGACTCAACACCATCTAATGTACGCACTGTCTTTACTGAAGACTCAACACCATCTAATGTACCACACTGTCTTTACTGAAGTGTAAGCACCATCTAATGTACCGCACTGCTTTTCTAGCAAAATAAGAAGAAACTCCATCTAAGTGGCAGATCGCGCGCTTACTTCTTCTAAACACATTTTGACTGACCTAGCTAATGTTATAGTAAGTAAAATAATAATGTGACAGTGGCACTGAGAGGCAGGTGGTGCAGCAAGGAGTCAGACAATCAAATCATTAATTGCTAGCAGAAGAACTTAACTTTCAACTAGTTACAGTTACAAAAACAAAACAAAACAAATTAGGATGGATTACTCAAGCAATAATCTTTTTAATAGGCTTTTACAGAGAAACAAACTCGTCCTCTAACCTCTTCCTCTGAGACTGACAGTAAGGTTGTACCATTAACCCCTCCCCAAGTAACATCCTCACTCTTCATAGTACTTTAAAATACCCACAACAAAATGTCACATAGGTTATTCCATTACAGTAATGTCTATCTCTCTCTCTCTCTCTCTCTCTCTCTCTCTCTCTCTCTCTCTCTCTATATATATATATATATATATATATATATATACTGTATATATATTTCAATTCTCCATTCAATATGCAAAAATCCATATTTAATTTACAATGGCCAATTCCCCCTATCATACAAGTTTCTTGGCCGCGTTCCTACCCCATGCTTTGTATATAAGCATGTAGGCATGGCCCGCGAGTGCCCTGATCTGGATCAATTTCTTTTTATTTCCTGGTGCTGTTTCCAAACACACAAGGTAAGTATACCTAAAAATGGATCTTTGCTATCTACTAATTTCTTTGGTAATTAAAACAAATCTTGTTCAGATGTTAAAAGCAATTAATGTCACTATTTTAGAGTTAAGAAAAACAAAGAGCGCTAGTTCTTTAGCAATCTATAAAACAGAACGCTGAGCTCTACTCATATTTTCAGTGTTAGTGTGCAACCAGAGCTGACATTCTACCGAGGTCAAGCTTAGGTTTCAAGCTATAGCTGGCAGTATTTGTATGACTGCTTGGTATTTACTATTCAACCTCCAAATCTATGTTACACTGCAAACCAACAGAGAAAATGAAGGAGTCTTTTGTACTTTACCAGAATTTCTACATGAGCATCAGCATTGATGATGCAAAAAAACAACCGAGGATATGACCTCAGTGTCCTCATAGCTGGTTACTGCCATGTGTGCACCCTAACGTTGAAAATATCTCCCTGTTTTAGCTCAATCCTTAAAACTAACTTTTCATTTTATTTATTTATTTTATTATTTTACAGGTACTTTGCCACAGAAATCAGACATAGTTCCCAGAACCAAGGTAAGTAGATAAGGGTGTGCGTGTTTCTTAAAAATGTACTGTCATAAAAAAGAAACCAAAAAACAGTGGCAAGTGCGTATTAGAATGTTTCACAAAACTTATATTAAATGTTTGTATTCGTGGGAGTGGCTGCATTCTCCATCCCAGGCAGTATTTCTACTGTTCCGATCAATGGATCAATAGAACTGCTCCACCCATATGTTTTTAAATGATTCTAGGTATTTACGCCCTGCATATGTGTATATAGGTTGATTTGTATTTTGTCTACATTTTTCCTTTCGTGTTTTATGTCCTGGTGTTTATGTTATTTAGTCAGATGCTCCCTCTGGGACATGCTACCTGCTGTGTTTGGTTGCGGAGGAAAGGCAGCTGTGCATTGCTCAGCTGCAGATCTCCATCTAGCAGGTGAGCGTGTCCCAGGAGCTCCCAAACATGCCTCCCTTCTGCTAGCCCAGACAGAGCAGTCAGTATGACCACTGAGAAGAAGATGCATTGCTGTGTGGTGAGCAGCCATGAAGTTCTAGTTGTAACATTGGGTCACCGCATGTCTAACCAGGGTCAGAGTTTCTTTAATTAGTCTCAGGATTTGTAATCCCACTCGACAGTATAGGAGAGGTGTGTCAGCAGGATCTCCCGTAATAGAAGGAGTAGCACACAGCCGTGGTCACAGCTCACTTTCATTTTTCACTGTGTTTTTCAGGGTTTTGTTTTCCCTTTTTTTGTTTTCTTGTATGTCCCCCATGAGCTACCGTTGCTAACAGTGTCACATGGGGTTTTCATTAATCCTACTCACCTGAGTAGCGTATCAACTGTAACCTCCCTGTCTGTCAGTGGATAACCTACACTCCTTATCACACTCCTGTTACAGATGTGAAGTCCATCAGGCATCATTTTATTTTTAATAACATACGTGTGTTTCGGTGTGGACTTTATACACTGTACAACATCCTAAAGCTATAACATTAATAACATTAACTGAATCATAACAATACACAAAACCTATTACATTGCGCTGCAGCCAATATCATATGGTCCATAAAACAAATAAATAAATAAAAGGCTGGGATTTGTTCTGGCAATGCAGGAATTTCACATTCAAAAAGAATAAATATGGCCGACATTGATGAAAGATGGAGCTTGTACGATAGCAATGACAGTGTTGTCAAAATTAAAATGGATTTCTCTTTTTAGATAGATAATGTCATAATAAATAACCAGGGGAAGAGAGACCATGTCAGTTTCCTAGATTGTTCTCATATTTTAATTTAAAGATAACTGCACAACATATAGCTCTGCAATACACAGGGGAACGTCTTCAAGGTATTTTTGCATACTGTATGAAAATTGGTTTTCTTATTCAGAAGCTAAACTCAAGTCTATTTGATTCCCTTGCTGTTGGAAATGCCAGTAAAAACTCAAACACATGTGAACAGTACAGGTTTCTAGTGAGGAGTACATCCCAGAGCAAGGACTCAAACACACGCCATGCATGTGAACAGTACGGGTTTCTAATGAGGAGTACATCCCAGAGCAAGGACTCAAACAGAAGCCACGCATGTGAACAGCATGGGTTTCTAATGAGGAGTACATCCCAGAGCAAGGACTCAAACACATGCCACGCATGTGAACAGCATGGGTTTCTAGTGAGGAGTACATCCCAGAGCAAGGACTCAAACACACGCCATGCATGTGAACAGCATGGGTTTCTAATGAGGAGTACATCCCAGAGCAAGGACTCAAACACACGCCACGCATGTGAACAGCATGGGTTTCTAATGAGGAGTACATCCCAGAGCAAGGACTCAAACACACGCCACGCATGTGAACAGCAAAGGTTTCTAATGAGGAGTACATCCCAGAGCAAGGACTCAAACACACGCTACACATGTGAACAGCACAGGTTTCTAATGAGGAGTACATCCCAGAGCATGGACTCAAACACACGCCACGCATGTGAACAGCATGGGTTTCTAATGAGGAGTACATCCCAGAGCAAGGACTCAAACACACGCCACGCATGTGAACAGCAAAGGTTTCTAATGAGGAGTACATCCCAGAGCAAGGACTCAAACACACGCCACACATGTGAACAGCATGGGTTTCTAATGAGGAGTACATCCCAGAGCATGGACTCAAACACAAGCCATGCATGTGAACAGCATGGGTTTCTAATGAGGAGTACATCCCAGAGCAAGGACTCAAACACACGCCACGCATGTGAACAGCATGGGTTTCTAATGAGGAGTACATCCCAGAGCAAGGACTCAAACACACGCCACGCATGTGAACAGCAAAGGTTTCTAATGAGGAGTACATCCCAGAGCAAGGACTCAAACACACGCCAAACATGTGAACAGCATGGGTTTCTAATGAGGAGTACATCCCAGAGCAAGGACTCAAACACACGCTACGCATGTGAACAGCACGGGTTTCTAATGAGGAGTACATCCCAGACCAGGCTGACATATAGTACAGGCACTGGGTTGATTTAAAGTAATATATATTATGAAATGAAACCTGGAGTCAAACAATACATCATAAAATGCCCCATCTTCGAGCCAAACAAAACTGTCCACATAAATGACTACTGAAACAGATTTTTGGTAAATTATTATCAAATCACAGTTTCTTAAAAAAAAAAAAAAAAGGTAAAAGCAGGAGTCACAGACACAATAAAACAGACTTCTGTCCTTTCCCCAGATGCTTCAGATCCCAATGTTTGTATGTGGCCTGGTTAAATTAACCAACTGAACCTGGCCGAATTTTGTTTGTATTTTACATGTTAACCTTTATGTGAGGTTTGGGGGGCGAGAGCTAGGGCTCTTCTAATTTTCAGCTCCTGTCAGTCATCATCTACTCTCTATTTAAAGCTTATTCTATATCTCCCTTGTCAAGTGTTTTGCATTTTTGCTCAAATTAAAAAATCTTAATTTTCAGCATGAACTAACTCCCTGACAACTCTGATTCAGACCATGGAACCTCCCTGCTTGATTCTCCTCAAAACCTCACCTTCATTTTTACCAATGGAAATCCGGTACCTGCTACTTCTCATCCGAGTTTTGCAGGAATCTCCACATGGAACTACTGTGGTGACGCCAACTCTCAAAAAGTTTGCCCAGCCGCCCCCGAGAAATGATGTTCAAAACTGCTCACAGTTTCCAGCCCAGTAATCATCCCAGTTCTGCTTGAAGCCCACGAACATCACCCAGACCAGCTTTTCACAACCTACCTCATCAACGGTCTGCAGCACAGATTTTCTACCAGCCTGTCAAGAATCCCAGTATCATTGCATATTTTCAATAACTTACACTCACAACCTCAGACCCTCAATCAGTCAGTACTCTCAGTCAATCTGAGACACATAAAGGGTTCATGGCAGGACCATTCATAGCCCCTCCACCCCTTCCCTGCTTCAAGATTAACCCCATCTGCATTGCCACCTGGAAAACATCAGGGAAGAAGCACCTTATTATTGATCTCTCTGAACCCCGAGGCTGCTCTCATAGCTTCACTCATAGCTCCCGACCAGTTTTCCTTGCAGAACATTGATCAGATGCCATCAGATCAATCAAAGCAGCAGGTCATGGGTCCTGGCTGGCTAAAGCTGATATATCTGATGCATTCAAAGTCATGCCTATCCATCCCTTCCTCCGCCACCTATTGGAATCTGCTGGAATGGAAACTTCTGTTTTGTCACTCAACTCACTTTCGGCTGCCGCAGCAGCTCTAAGATATTCAACTCGCTTTCCGAAGCCCTCTGCTGGTTACTACTCAACTCCTGCCGCGTTCCATTTTTGCTTTACCTGCTCTATGACTTTCACCTGATCTCCCCTTCCACGGACCCCCCAGCAGAAGCAATCACAAAGCTCAGAACACTGTTAAGAACATAAGAACATAAGAAAGTAATGACTGACCCTTGATTGCTCACAATTTGTTTTCCTGCTCAGATAAAAGGAAGGACCTACTCAATTTGTCAGTACAAATCTATATCGTTGTCTGAAGTGAATTATTGAAATGGTGGTGAAAACAAAACACTACTGTCACGTATATAAAATAAGTCATTATGGTTCAATTATTATTATTATTATTATTATTATTATTTGTTTATTTAGCAGACGCCTTTATCCAAGGCGACTTACAGAGACTAGGGTGTGTGAACTATGCATCAGCTGCAGAGTCACTTACAATTACGTCTCACCCGAAAGACGGAGCACAAGGAGGTTAAGTGACTTGCTCAGTGTCACACAGTGAGTCAGTGGTTGAGGTGGGATTTGAACCGGGGACCTCCTGGTTACAAGCCCTTTTCTTTAACCACTGGACCACACAGCCTCCAAAAATTATTTTTATTTATTTCTTAGCAGAGGCCCTTATCCTTACAGTTGTTATCAATCTATATTTTTTATTAGTTAGTGGGGAAAAATAATGCGATAGCAAGACGTTAGTGGGGATGTATATATATTTTGAGAGCTCTTATTTAAAGTACGGTTACTGTTACACTTGGGAATGTCCAAAGCTTCTCAGGATTGGTACTAAGCATTCCCAGTATTGGCAATAATTTACTGTACTGACAAAGCGATACAGGACTGCACGACAGTTTATATTGAAATTAATATAATTTGCATGTTTGAGAAAATTACAACTGTGTTAATGTGGAACCCAATAAATCAGTAGTAAACATGATATTATTACACTACAAATCTGTATACAAGCCATGCTTTCAGAGAGTGTTGCTTGTCTTTGGT
This sequence comes from Acipenser ruthenus, assembly GCF_902713425.1. Taxonomy (NCBI): domain Eukaryota; kingdom Metazoa; phylum Chordata; class Actinopteri; order Acipenseriformes; family Acipenseridae; genus Acipenser; species Acipenser ruthenus. Next base: position 1,651,957 of record NC_081219.1, read on the forward strand.
CATTCACTTGAAGGGGTAATTGTCTCCACCCCTCCAGCTGTTTTTTTTTATCCCTGCCATTAACCTACCAGCTGCTTCCCCTAAATGAGCTAGGTGCAAGTGTAAGTGTAACATATTTTGAGAGCTCTTTAACGTAATGTAGTGAGCGTCTTTCAAAACTGAGATCTGTGTAGGTAACACAAGTGCAGATAAAATTTATGGAATTATTTTGTGAGCTACCTGATTTATCTAAGCCTTATATACTATTTTTTTCTGTACCAAAAAATAGCGTTTCCAGATTAGCTATTCGATCGTGCTGGAGTGATGAGTGAGCGGACCGTACAGTGCATGCTGTTAAACTGTGCAATAAACACTCAGTTGTCTTGTGTAAGAAAACACATCTTGGTTATCAGTTTTGATGACATGATGCAGACAAGCCACTGTTATATTACATGATAAATATACATCACTTGAAGAAGCAGATTTTTTTTTTTTCAATAAAAAATGGATTGCAATAGCAATTAACTGTGGGCATCCTTTTATGGAAAGCAGAGACGCTGATGCAGCTAAAACAAATGTTTGTGGTTTGCCTTTGCCGGCACTGTGACGGATTAGTGAGCGTTGGCCTTGAGACGTTATCTAATCCAATTCTAAATAAATCATACCTCTGAGCATAGGCTGTCAGCCTCCAAGAATTGCACTGTGGTTAAATACCATGCTGCTGCAATACCAATGAGTTTGCAAGTCTTTACAAGCTGCATGCTCTGAGCTCCGGCTTGTAGAGCATGGTCCGTCACACATAAACACTCCCGAACAACAATCTGGCTATAAACACACGGTTCCACCCACGCTCGTTGTTACAGGATGCTGCTTTTATGTATAATTTATTGCATTGTCCCTTCATTCCCCTCTGTGTAGTGTTGCCTGCAAATACCAAGCATACATGTTGCAATTCAATGGATCCAACTATTAGATTTAAAGCATTGTGGTTTGTAAAGAGCTTTCTGTAAGATAACTCAAATCGAAATTTGCTCTGCATCTATTATACAACTATAGTTGGAGGCTGTTTAAGGTCAATGATACCAGACTAGAAATATTACCTTCACTGCTGTATGATTTTTACATTTCTTAATCCCATCTTAAGTAATATAGTAATTTATTCATTTTAATTATTTGAGCTTAACGTTTCATACTGTATCTGTAAATATATTATATATAGACTAAATAATGAAGTATGTAAGAAAAAAGTATTTTACGCCAGCAATGGTATGATGGACACCAGCAATAGTATGACACACAATTGCATTATAGTACGTAAGCCTGGGTTGTGTTTTTACTGATTGGAATGAAATGAGATCCGGTCCATTTGTTTCCAAGCCATTTTATAAGTGGATATCTCAGTACCAGGACCACCACATGTGGTGTTGTCAGGGCTGGTGATGTTGTGGTCCGAGAAAATTTCAGTTAGGTTTTTTTCAGGGTACTATGCTTGTATTAAAATAATTGTGTTACATACCAATTTATTATTTAAGCGTGGACTCACGTGGTGTATGCACTTGAAATAAAATGTACTACAAATGCGAAAACTAAATTGCAGGAAGGACGGCTCCACCTTAGAACAACAATGTCTTGCTAGTTTTATACAGTTCCAATTATTTAATTCCTTCATTTAAAAGAACCCTCTGTGTTGAAGAACGAACCAAGAGAATGAGCCACTCACCCATTTTAGATGAGATCATCCCTGTTCATCCCTTTGTCAAGGTTACAGAATATAAATATGGACAACACATGCAGCCATTCTTAACTTTATTGCAATAGGTGGTGAGATGTAAGCATTAAAAATTCATGCATGTTCTATGAATTCAATAATAATGAAAATTCTTTCAAAGGTCTATGGAGAGTTTATCCTTGGATATTACTTTTTGTTCTACCTTAAAGAGTATCTCCCAGAACTGTACATTCATTTTTAAATAAAAATAAATAAATACACCTTTATTCCTGTTGGAATTCTGCATCATGCCCAAAGAATGTTTTTTTTTTAAACTAATTATTGGATACAATAACTGAAATGTTCTCTTGTGATGTCTATGCCTTACATTTGGGAGGCTTGGAATCACATGTTTACTGTAGCAACCTCAGCAAACAGAGGTTCCCAGGACAGGAACAAGGGCTGCGTGCACGAAGAACCTCAGGGATTAAACTAGGAGAGTGCTTTGTGACATAGAAAAGGGGACAGGGTTTCCCCTTGACTCGAGGAGATGAGACCAAACTGATCCGACTACAAGGCTGGGAAGCAAAGGTTACTTCTATCAAGGGGAGCCTAAGTAGGCGGAGAACGGAAGAACAAAAGAGAGTTCGGATAGATTTGGCCGGGGGTCCCCTCTGGCTTGCGGAAAACCTGCCCCTGAACCACACCTGTTATATATCGATAGCATTTACTCTAACTAAGCAGGAAGCAGAACACAAGCAGACTGTGCTGAGATCCAACAATTAGCTTCTTTATTGAGTTCTTCTGAATAACACTAAGAAACTGCATGCACTCTGAGCTATGCAAATACTACCAGTAGGTGGCAGTAGCCAACTAATCTTATACTAAACCACATATATAACAACACCCAAGGTTACAATAAAGCAAGCTACCTCTTTGATAATGATACATCTGCAGTGGTCTATGTGGAAAACAAATTGTCATTTATTATAAAACTGAAACGTTAAGCATACAAATATCTGCTCAGCAAGAAATATCAGGATGCGAACAGAAAAAAGGGACACTGCTATCAGAAAATGAAAGTTACATTTTGACAATGTAAAGATGCAATTGCAACCTACTATATAAAGCATCAGTCATGTTCACAACCTAAACATTAAATGTAAACCTTCAGCAAACGAAAGGTGTTCCAATTTGCATACACATTGTGCAAATATACTTGTTTATCTATGTTTACACCCCAAGGTAAACTGGCTTTACTGTAAACGTTGTAAGTGCAAGTTGACAGTATGTTCACATACTTGGTATACACTACATTTCATACAGTATAGATCATAGAGATACTGGAGCTGGCAGCTGTCTCTGTGTTTCAGATAATACCAGACAGGTTATTACAGCATAGCATCTCAAAGCCCTGGGAATGCAGGAGTCTAATCAGAACTCTCAGACGATAAAACATTATCTGGAAACACAGGGGGTTATTTTCCAAAAGTGTAATTTATGTAAAGCAGGTGGGGCTTACCCAGCTAAGGAAATGCATTACCTAACTATATAAAAAGAATTGCAAGCCACTTTCCTCCCACATCATTCATTTCACATTTGAGTTGATGCAAATCTTTACAGCACGCAGGAACTGTGGATGTGCGCTCACATTGTTCATGCCAAAGGACAAGGAGAATGCACTTAAAGCAAAGCTTAAAACACATCTTTATGCAGAGGACTTTTTGTAGATTGGGATGGCCTGTTTTAGAATTGTGTTAATACTTTTTTATTTATTTATTTATTTTATTTATTTATGTTTTCCCATTTGTTTTTGGATGTTTTTTGATATTATATTATTGTATAGTATATTTATTTGTCATGTGAAGCACTTTGGGATGCCTTGGCATGAAAGGTGCTATACAAAATAAATGTGATTGATTGACTGATTGAATGGGACAACAGAAAAAGGTTAAAAAAATGCAGTAAAATATCATTGAGAGAGACATATTTATTTTACCTCGGCCAATATACAAAATAATTTACAAGCAAGAAATCCAATTCCTTTAGTGATTTGGACATTATAAATGGAATCTAGTTTCATAGTTAAATTAATCCAGTGGCATAAAGGAACTCCCAAAATTCCCATTCATTATATTAGGATTATGTGCGATGCAGCATTAGTTATTAATTTAGTCACAGGTAAAAAAGGGAAAACAGCTGTGCTTGTTTGTATTTCTATTTGTCACTGACAAAACAATCATAAAGATACTGAACTGTTTGCTGTTTTGCTTTTACTAATTTCATAACAATGTGTTTTATGTATTAATTTATTTATATCAAGTAATGTAGTCATTACTGAATCACTGGTCGAGCCTTCCTCAGCTGTCGTGGGCTTGTCGACGCCTGTGAAGTGCCCCACCCAGCCCATTCCAGACGGTTGCCCTGCTGAGGCGCTAGGGAGACCGCACTTTGGTTGATCCCTAGAGCGAGCATCGCTGCCGTTGTGTGTGCTGAAGCACCAAGGAGGCCGCAAATAGACTGATCCTTGGAGCTAGCATTGCACTTTAGCCATCAACACTGGGCCAACAGGAAATCCACATTACCTGGTGGAGGAAAAGCGCTAAAGGCTCATATATTACAGCGAAGTTATTTGTCTTTCTTGGCAAAAGACAAGTCTAATATTAGCATGAAGTAAATAACAGCTACTATCATGTAATAAAAATCATAATATACTTTTGCTTGCTGTCAAAAAACCTGAAATGTAATTGACCTCCAAAATTGAAGGAAGGATAACATAATAATTTGTCAACAGCATATCCTTTGAATTAATGAGCTGAGTCCAAAGCACAGAGAAATTACAGCTCAGTGGCTGCATACATTATATACACCTCATGTGAACACTGACAACACAATAATTGCTATGAATTCAGTCAAGCCACTTTGTTTTGAGCAATGTTGGAACGCACGACTACACTTTTTGTCTTTAGCGTTCTACATACTGTTGCCAATTTATATTCAAACACAGTCACTGTTGCTCTGTTCGGTCCCAGAATGCATCTGCCTGACTCATTAATCAATGTGTTGCAGCTGTGATTTGAATCTGGGTGCTCCAAATTGAATGACTCACTCAACACAATGGGGCTTGTACTAGGAGATCCACTGTGGACCCATATGGTACCATTATTGACCACGATTGTAATAAAAAAAATGTCCTTTTCAATTTTACGTCCTTTGTCAAACAGCTCTGAAGCATTTTTCATGCGCTTCAGGTAGAAGCTGCCAAATTATTAAAAGAGATTAGTTACCAGCCCACTAATTAGCGTTTTACAGTCAACTCCTAATAGCTGCATGTAAGGGTTAGGGAACAAATGGCTTTCTTTAGTCTTTAACTACTCTTTCCGAAATCCAACAATGATTTGTAGCCAAAGCGGATTCTTTTCTATTCTGTGTAAATGTTTCCTGAATACTGTAGTCAATTCCTCTGCTTTGATGATAACCGACTGCAGATAACTAAAGATTTAAAAGCCCTGTTCCTCTATCCCAAGCGGGCCTCCTCGAGAACTAGATCGCAGAGCTAATGGATCTCATACTTCAATGTCAGCACAGTTAAAAGAGATGGATCTAAGTCTCTTTAAATTGCAATGAGTGGCCTGCAGAGACTGCATTGACTAATGCAAGCAGTGGTATAAGGAACAGCAGGCAAAGTACAATTTAAAATCTCAGTTGCTCAGTACAGGAAAACCCATATTAAAGGCTACCTGAATGAAGCAGACACCACTTCTATCAGCCAGTAAAGCCCTGAAAGGATTTGCTTATTTTTTATATAAGTTATAACAAAAGCATATTGACAGTGTTGACAGTGTCTCATATTGAGT